>NC_057805.1:508268095-508568095 GCF_018294505.1 Triticum aestivum | reverse complement strand
GACGGCATACATACATGAGAAAATAATGTTATCGGGGAGGGGGTATATCGACCCCCCCACGTGTTGAAGTTATCGGGAGGGGGTTATATCGACAACGACGACATACGTACATGGGAAAATAATATTATCGGCGGGGAGGGGGTATATCAACCCCCCCTCATGTTGAAGTTATCGGGAGAGGGGTATATCGACGATGACATACCCGATAAAACATAAGAAAACGAAGAAGAAATAAAAAGAGGAGAAGAAGAAAAGGAATAGAGAAGAAGATCGAAGAAAAAAAAAGAGGAGAAGAAGAAAGGAATAGAGGAGAGAAGAAGAAAAAATAGAAAAAAATTCTATTTTTTCTTCTTCTCTTCTATTCCTTTCTTCTTCTCCTCTTCTTTTTCTTCTTTTTTCCTCTTCTTATTTATTTCTCCTCTTCTTCTCCTTTCTTCCTCTTCTTATTTTCTTTTTTCCTATCCTTCTTTTTCTTCTTCTTCCTTTTCTTCCTAGCTAGATATATAAAACTTTTCTAAAAATGTAACTTTTGCATATATATAAAACTTTTTCTTCTTCTTCCTTCTTTTCCTAAATATATAAAACTTTTATAAAAATGAAACTAACCTAAAATGGACTAAATCAGAGAACATATATAGATAAAATTTTTCTAAAAATCTATGTTTTGCATACATGAACATATATATACACAGAGAACATACATACATATATACATTTTTATAAAAATGCAAAAAACAAAAAATCTGAAAAGAGGACATATAATCAGATATACACACATACATATACTCACACATATACATATAATCTGGAAAAAATATCATATATATGTGAAAAAAAATAGGGAGGCAGGGGGCGGCGCCGGCCTGACCAAAGGAGAGGTGCGGCGTGGTCGGGGCAGGGGCAGAAGGCAAGGCGCGCGTCGGGGTAGAGGGCGGCGACGGCGGCGTGGTCGGGGCAGGGGCGACGGTGGCGTGGTCGATCAGGGCAGGGCGAGGCAGAGGCACGGCGAGGGCCCGCGGCGTGGTCGGGCAGCGGGGGCGACGACGGCGTGGTCGGGGCAGGGGCGCGCGCCGTGGTCGGGGCGGGCCGACGGCGGCGTCGTCGGGGCAGGGGCGGCTGCGTCGACGAGGCAGAGGGCGGCGACGGCGTTGACGGGGCGAGCTCGGGCAGCCTGGCGGCGTCGTCGGGGGGCAACTGCAGAGATGAATCTGAAAAACGCCAAGTGTTTTCTTATATAATCAGAGCATTGGTTCCGGTTCGTGGCACCAACCGGGACCAATGCCCCCCTTTAGTCCCGGTTGGTGCCACCAACCGGGACCAAAGGCCTCTTTTCAGCAGGTCCCGGTTGGTGCCACCAACCGGGACCAAAGGCCCCCTTTCGTCCCGGTTGGTGCCACCAACCGGGACCAAAGGCCTCTTGTTGCCTCGCTAGTATAGAGAGCTCGAGAGTGGTTTATAAGCGCTGCTGCGCCCACCCTCTCGAGCTCCTCTCAAATGCAGGCTTACGGGCCTATTCTGTCACTATTTGCCTGTGGGCCCACTGGGCCTTCTGCGGTCCTGAATCCTGGCCCATGGATGGGTTTCTAGTCGTATTCTGGCCGTGGTGGCCCAGTAGGTGGCATAATTTTTTTCCTCTGTTTTTTTTCTCTTTTGCTTTATTTGTTTTGTTTTGTTTCTACTTACAACAAAAAACTTATTTATTTTATTTCTAATTACTTATGTATTTTACTTTATTTATTTTATTTTTATTTATTTTACTGCTGCTATTTTTATTTATTTTATTGCTGCTATTTTTACTTAATTTATTAAGGTTTATTTATTGTAGTTAATATAGTTTATTTTATTTTATTTTATTAAGGTTTATTTAGTTTTATTTATTTTATTAAGGTTTATTTATTTTATAAATATAAAAAAATGAACATAGATGCGCTTATAGAGAAAATTCAACCTAAATTCATAATAAGTTTCTATGAAATTTACTGTGAATTTAGGTCAAATTCCCTGTATAAGGGCATCTATTTTCACTTTAAGAGAAGCTCAACAAGGCAGAGAGGGACGGCCTTATAAACTGATGTGAGCGCCTTTCGGTTGGCGAGGTGGGACTAAACACTGGGCGCAACTAGGACCAGGCCTTTAGTGCCGGTTTGTGGTAGGAACCGGGACTAAAGGGTGGTGGGCCAGGAGCGTGGCCCATTGGTCCCGGTTTGTCCCACCAACCGGGACCAAAGGGTCCGGACGAACCGGGACCAATGCCCCCACAAGGCCCGGCAGGCCCCTGGCCGCACGAACCGGGACCAATGCTCACATTAGTCCCGGTTCAGTCACGAACCTGAATAATGTGCCTACATGTAGAAATAAAAACAAACTCAAGCAAAAACATTTACTGGAGAACTATTGAGTGTTAAGTGGAACCAAAGCTCATGGGAGAAACGAAGCAACATATACTTTTGTAGAAAAAGATATACAAACCTTGGCGATAACTCCTTTCCAAACATATTTTTGCTAATGGGTTATTATTCGGCTATCACATGAGTGGGTAATGGTGGATAATCTACTTTCTTTTCAACTGTCCTACTTATGCAAGGGTTGAACATGCTTATCTTCAGAGTTCCACTCCATAAGGAAGCTGAATGAATACGATATCACGAATAAACCAATCCAACTAACCAGGGTTACCAAGCTTCCTACTATTCCTTTCATGTCGATTGAGAATATCTTTGCCAATAAACAATGAGATGTTGTCAGTTACAAACGTGGGTTCCTTGATTACCAGGAACGCGAGCATCATCCCTAATTAAATTCATGGTGATATATCATACCTCGGACATGATAACCCAAGGAACAGGTCCCATTCCAATTGAGTATGCCCCATAGTATGCCTATCCAGCAAAAATTGCCATCCTAGACGTCTAGGTGGTGATGAACTATGTGCACAATTTTTCATTTCTAGATTGGGATCACACAAAATTATTGATGTTTTAGCTATGTAATTTCTGTACCAGTATGCCGTAAAGAGCCAATGTAGGAACCAATTGTGTGTACGGCCCTTGTTCCTGTCATCATGAAAAGATAGAAAGTCAATACTCTGTATAGTGATAGGCACCAAACATTCTGAAATGTAAATTCAGGTCATGTTTATTCAACTTTTTTTTATTTGATCTGCTTGATCGGTTGATATTTCACCCTTCAATCATGTTTATTTAATAGAGTCTCATACATGGAAGTCGGTGCTTGTGCAGTCTGGTAATTTTTGCCTCATTGCCAAATACTCCGTACTAGCTGGGAACTTTAATAACTGCAGTTACCTTATATTTTGCATTCAGGCACTACTATTATCAGATAGTTAAATTTCAAATGTCCGCATTGCCATTGATGCAGTTTGAGAAATACGAACTAGGTGATGAACAAATCAACTTAGTTTTGAAGGAGACAAAAATTGACGAGAAAAAAGATCAGCTAGAACTTGTAAAAACCGTGACAAGTTTCTTCCCGAAATTTCCAATGGATTATGTTAGTAACTTACCATCAATAAATGATTTCCAGTTCAGAATTTAAGTTGGACTGCCCCATAGAATAAACAAGTTTACGGTTACCTTAAAGTAGAATGATAGCCCAGTGCGAAAGCAGCCCACAAATGTGCCAGATGAAGAAACCTAATTAAAAGAAAAGTTATAAAAGAAAAATGAAGCTTTCTTTTTGGTTTAAGTGCATCAGCTCAGTATTGGACTATCCATACCAGTAGAAGGGTTCTCCTTCCACACCTATCCACGAGAAGGGCCCCGAATAATGTGATTGGAATCTGAAATAATTATAGTTACAGAAATTGATAGAGCCGGTAAGCCAGTTGCAGTTATTGACCATTATAGCCTATCCTGAACCTGAATAATGCCGATCAAGGTGGTCCCAAGTTTACCAGAATACCCTGAAGTTTAGGGGAAGAACAATTATGGAAAGTTTCTCTCAGCAGTAAAATAAAATGGCACAATCAATTAGGTAGCATTTGGATACATGCTGATGAAAAGTTATAGCTTGTATAGAAGCCTAACACGTTTATTCCTCCCAGTAGTTGCTGAAAGACCATCAGGCCGACACCCACCTGTGCATCAAATGGAAGCTATATATATGATCATCTCTAAACTAAACCTTTATATCTGTTTGAAAAACGACATGCTACATCATCAGTTCTGAATTTCTTTTAGGATGATGGAAAAGAAGATCTTTTGGTTTGGAAACGAAGTAGGTTCAAGAAATTTCCTTTCGGACAAAATCATGTGAGATTTCATCGCGAGAGCGAGAGACAACGAGCGAGAGGGGGGAGGAGTATTTTTTTCTCCCGTTGCAACGCACAGACTCTTTTGCTACTATTAATAAAGGGGCTATTGTTTCTTACCACCGTAATTTTGTCCGTTTTTCATCCGTCCGTCGTCCGTCCACTTCGGCCATATTATTTTCTATACCCGAGGTGGTATTCTATATACCCTTCCCGTAAGTCAAAGACGCTCCTCGACTTCCAATAGCGACTGGGCTGGCCCACCAGCGAGCGCTGGACGGAAGGGGCAATATAGAAAAGCTCAGCGCTGTCAAGGGGGGTCGAACACGCGAGCTCCCACTCAAGTGTGTGTGCTCCTGGCCACCATAGCTAATGGTTGTGGTTGACTGGTTGCACGGGCAGCACCGCAACAGCATATTCGCTGTGTAGGAGTCAATTTTTTTTTCGCTGTGTAGGAGTCAAATTAAGGTAGGAAATTAAGCAGATGCGGACAGGGGGCATGGGGACAGTGCGGCAAGGAGCCCGGATGCGCCGGACGGACCTCCGAGCAACGGGCACACATGAGGCCTCAAGGATTCTTGGAGAATCGGGCGACATTAGCGACGCCGGATCTCATGCGCGGCGAGGAGAGACAATGTGCCGGACAGGGGGCATTAGGTACATTTTTTTGTTGAGGGGTTTGCTTTTTTCGAACCTATGTTGTCTCAACATAGCTGGTCCCAAGCCCGGGTAAAGGAGGAGGGTTGTGATAGGCTTGGCGAGCCAACGTAAAAACTCAGCCACTCTTATGGAGATGAAACACAAAAGATTTTCGTTGGGGCGTAACCCTCTCAGTGACGCGCCACATCGGAACCCGGGTGTGGTGGAAAATGGGCAAGGGCCGGGCCGTCACCCTTCAGGTGGCACGCCGTATCTTGATCCGGATACGGTGGCAAGTGAGCGAGGATCGGGTCATCGCATCCTTAGTGGCGCGCTACATCGGTGCCCTGATGTAGTGGAAAATGAGCAAGGGTCTTCGCATTTGACTCGACGAGTGCGAAGGGTAAGGAAGCTAGCCGAGCCTAGGAGGATTCGCTTAGGTAGCTGGAACGTAGGGTCTCTGAAAGGGAAGCTTCGGGAGCTAGTTGATGCAATGGTGAGGAGAGGTGTTGATATCCTTTGCGTCCAAGAAACCAAATGGAGAGGACAGAAGGCGAAGGAGGTGGAGGATACCGGCTTCAAGTTGTGGTACACGGGGACGGCTACAAACAGAAATGGCGTAGGCATCTTGATCAACAAGAGCCTCAAGTATGGAGTGGTAGATGTCAAGAGACGTGGGACCGGATTATCCTGGTCAAGCTGGTAGTTGAGGACTTGGTTCTCAATGTCATCAGCGCGTATGCCCCGCAAGTAGGCCACAATGAGAACACCAAGAGGGAGTTCTGGGAAGGCCTGGAAGACATGGTTAGGAGTGTACCGATTGGTGAGAAGCTCTTCATAGGAGGAGACCTCAATGGCCACGTGGGTACATCTAACACAGGTTTTGAAGGGGCGCATGGGGGCTTTGGCTATGGCATCAGGAATCTAGAAGGAGAAGATGTCTTAAGCTTTGCTCTAGCCTACAACATGATTGTAGCTAACACCCTCTTTAGAAAGAGAGAATCACATATGGTGACTTTTAGTAGTGGCCAACACTCTAGCCAGATTGATTTCATCCTCTCGAGAAGAGAAGATAGGCATGCGTGCCTAGACTGTAAGGTGATACCTGGAGAGAGTGTGGTACCCCAGCATAAGCTGGTGGTTGCTGACTTCCGCTTTCGGATTCGTGTCCAGCGGGATAAGCGTGCCAAAGTCACTAGAACGAAGTGGTGGAAGCTCAAGGGGGAGGTAGCTCAGGCGTTCAAGGAGAGGGTCATTAAGGAGGGCCCTTGGGAAGAAGGAGGGGATGCGGACAATGTGTGGATGAAGATGGCGACTTGCATTCGTAAGGTGGCCTCGGAGGAGTTTGGAGTGTCCAAGGGAAGGAGAAGCGAAGATAAGGATACCTGGTGGTGGAATGATGATGTCCAGAAGGCGATTAAAGAAAATAAATATTGCTTCAGATGCCTATACCTGGATAGGAGTGCAGACAACATAGAGAAGTACAAGATGGCGAAGAAGGCTGCAAAGCGAGCTGTTGGCGAAGCAATGGGTCGGGCATATGGGGACTTCTACCAACGGTTAGGCACGAAGGAAGGCGAAAGGGACATCTATAAGATGGCCAAGATCCAAGAGAGGAAGACGAGGGATATTGGCCAAGTCAAATGCATCAAGGACGGAGGAGGCCAACTCCTGGTGAAGGACAAGGAGATTAAGCATAGATGGCGGGAGTACTTTGACAAGCTGTTCAATGAGGAGAATGAGAGTTCTACCATTGAACTGGACGACTCCTTTGATGACACCAGCATGCGTTTTGTGCGGCGAATCCAGGAGTCTGAGGTCAAGGAGGCTTTAAAAAGGAGGAAAGGAGGCAAGGCGATGGGCCCTGATTGTATCCCCATTGAGGTGTGGAAAGGTCTCAGGGACATAGCGATAGTATGGCTAACCAAGCTTTTCAACCTCATTTTTCGGGCAAACAAGATGCCAGAAGAATGGAGACGGAGTATATTAGTACCAATCTTCAAGAAGAAGGGGGATGTTCAGAGTTGTACTAATTATCGTGGAATTAAGCTGATGAGCCATACAATGAAGCTATGGGAGAGAGTCATTGAGCACCGTTTAAGAAGAATGACAAGCGTGACCAAAAATCAGTTTGGTTTCATGCCTGGGAGGTCGACCATGGAAGCCATTTTCTTGGTACGACAACTTATGGAGAGATATAGGGAGCAAAAGAAGAACATGCATATGGTGTTCATTGACTTGGAGAAGGCCTATGATAAGATACCGCGGAATGTCATGTGGTGGGCCTTGGAGAAACACAAAGTCCCAGCAAAGTACATTACCCTCATCAAGGACATGTACGATAATGTTGTGACAAGTGTTCGAACAAGTGATGTCGACACTGATGACTTCCCGATTAAGATAGGACTGCATCAGGGGTCAGCTTTGAGCCCTTATCTTTTTGCATTGGTGATGGATGAGGTCACAAGGGATATACAAGGAGATATCCCAAGGTGTATGCTCTTTGCGGATGATGTGGTGCTAGTTGACGATAGTCGGACTGGGGTAAATAGGAAGTTAGAGTTATGGAGACAAACCTTGGAATCGAAAGGGTTTAGGCTTAGAAGAACTAAAACCGAGTACATGATGTGCGGTTTTAGTACTACTAGGTGTGAGGAGGAGGAGGGTTAGCCTTGATGGCCAGGTGGTACCCCAGAAGGACACCTTTCGGTATTTGGGGTCAATGCTGCAGGAGGATGGGGGTATTGATGAAGATGTGAACCATCGAATCAAAGCCGGACGGATGAAGTGGTGCCAAGCTTCTGGCATTCTCTGTGACAAGAGAGTGCCACAAAAGCTAAAAGGCAAGTTCTACAGGACGGCAATTTGACCTGCAATGTTGTATGGCGCCGAGTGTTGGCCGACTAAAAGGCGACATGTTCAACAGTTAGGTGTGGCGGAGATGCATATGTTGAGATGGATTTGTGGCCACACGAGGAAGGATCGAGTCTGGCATGATGATATACGAGATAGAATTGGGGTAGCACCAATTGAAGAGAAGCTTATCCAACATCGTCTGAGATGGTTTGGGCATATTCAGCGCAGGCCTCCAGAAGCTCCAGTGCATAGCGGATGGCTAAAGCGTGCGGAGAATGTCAAGAGAGGGCGGGGTAGACCGAATTTGACATGGGAGGAGTCTGTTAAGAGAGACCTGAAGGGTTGGAGTATCACCAAAGAGCTAGCTATGGACAGGGGTGCGTGGAAGCTTGCTATCCATGTGCCCAAGCCATGAGTTGGTTGCGAGATCTTATGGGTTTCACCTCTAGCCTACCCCAACTTGTTTGGGACTATTGGTTTATTATATGCATGAACTTTTCTCGAGGGCAATACTTGAATTTTTTTTATAATTATCATTATTTTATGTGTGAGCTCTACGTTTTTACTACTTGGAGAGGGCCATATATGAAGGAAATATGCCCTAGAGGCAATAATAAAGTTATTATTTATTTCCTTATATCATGATAAATTTTTATTATTCATGCTAGAATTGTATTAACCGGAAACATGATACATGTGTGAATACATAGACAAACAGAGTGTCACTAGTATGCCTCTACTTGACTAGCTCGTTGATCAAAGATGGTTATATTTCCTAGCCATAGACATGAGTTGTCATTTGATTAACGGGATCACATCATTAGGAGAATTATGTGATTGACTTGACCCATTCCGTTAGCTTAGCACACGATTGTTTAGTATTCTGCTATTGCTTTCTTCATGACTTATACATGTTCCTATGACTATGAGATTATGCAACTCCCGTTTATAGGAGGAACACTTTGTGTGCTACCAAACGTCACAACGTAACTGGGTGATTATAAAGGTGCTCTATAGGTGTCTCCAAAGGTACTTGTTGGGTTGGCGTATTTTGAGATTAGGATTTGTCACTTCGATTGTCGGAGAGGTATCTCTGGGCCCACTCGGTAATGCACATCACTTAAGCATTGCAAGCATTGCAACTAATGAGTTAGTTGCGAGATGATGTATTACGGAACGAGTAAAGAGACTTGCCGGTAACGAGATTGAACTAGGTATTGAGATACCGACGATCGAATCTCGGGCAAGTAACATACCGATGACAAAGGGAACAACGTATGTTGTTATGCGGTTTGACTGATAAAGATCTTCGTAGAATATGTGGGAGCCAATATGAGCATCCATGTTCCGCTATTGGTTATTGACCGGAGACGTGTCTCGGTCATGTCTACATAGTTCTCGAACCCGTAGGGTCCGCACGCTTAAAGTTTCGATGACAGTTATATTATGAGTTTATATGTTTTGATGTGCCGAAGGTAGTTCGGAGTCCCGGATGTGATCACGGACATGACGAGGAGTCTCGAAATGGTCGAGACATGAAGATTGATATATTGGACGACTATATTCGGACACCAGAATGGTTCCGGGGGTTATCGGATATATATCGGAGTACCGGGAGGTTACCGGAACCCCTCGGGAGTTTAATGGGCCTACATGGGCCTTAGTGGAGAAGAGGAGAGGCGGCTAGGGCAGGCCGCGCGCCCCCTCCCCCTCTAGTCCGAATTGGATAAGGAGGGGGGGGGGGGCGGCGCCCCCCCCTTTTTCCTTCCTCTCTCTCTCCTCTTTTAGCCGTGTGCGGTGTCCCCCTCCACCATAGTCCACCTTGATAATATCGTAGCGGTGCTTAGGCGAAGCCCTGCATCGGTAGAACATCATCATCGTCACCACGCCGTCGTGCTGACGAAACTCTCCCTCAACACTCGGCTGGATCGGAGTTCGAGGGACGTCATCGGGTTGAACGTGTGCTGAACTCGGAGGTGCCGTGCGTTCGGTACTTGATCGGTCGGATCGTGAAGACGTACGACTACATCAACCGCGTTGTGCTAACGCTTCCGCTTTCGGTCTACAAGGGTACGTGGACACACTCTCCCCTCTCGTTGCTATGCATCACCATGATCTTGCGTGTGCGTAGGAATCTTTTTGAAATTACTACGTTGCCCAACAGTGGCATCCGAGCCTGGTTTTATGCGTAGATGTCATATGCACGAGTAGAACACAAGTGAGTTGTGGGCGATATAAGTCATACTACTTACCAGCATGTCATACTTTGGTTCGGCGGTATTGTTGGATGAAGCGGCCCGGACCGACATTACGCGTACGCTTACGCGAGACTGGTTTTACCGCCGTGCTATGCACACAGGTGACTAGCGGATGTCAGTTTCTCCAACTTTAGTTGAACCGAGTGTGGTTACGCCCGGTCCTTGCGAAGGTTAAAACAGCACCAACTTGACAAACTATCATTGTGGTTTTGATGCGTAGGTAAGAACGGTTCTTGCTCAGCCCGTAGCAGCCACGTAAAATTTGCAACAACAAAGTAGAGGACGTCTAACTTGTTTTTGCAGGGCATGTTGTGATGTGATATGGTCAAGGCATGATGCTAAATTTTATTGTATGAGATGATCATGTTTTGTAACCGAGTTATCGGCAGCTGGCAGGAGCCATATGGTTGTCGCTTTATTGTATGCAATGCAATCGCCCTGTAATGCTTTACTTTATCACTAAGCGGTAGCGATAGTCGTAGAAGCATAAGATTGGCGAGACGACAACGATGCTACGATGGAGATCAAGGTGTCGCGCCGGTGACGATGGTGATCATGACGGTGCTTCGGAGATGGAGATCACAAGCACAAGATGATGATGGCCATATCATATCACTTATATTGATTGCATGTGATTGACGGTAACATTATAAGATGATCTCTCACTAAATTATCAAAGTATAAGTGTTCTCCCTGAGTATGCACCGTTGCGAAAGTTCTTCGTGCTGAGACACCACGTGATGATCGGGTGTGATAGGCTCTACGTTCAAATACAACGGGTGCAAAACAGTTGCACACACGGAATACTCAGGTTAAACTTGACGAGCCTAGCATATAACAGATATGGCCTCGAAACACGCTGACCGAAAGGTCGAGCGTGAATCATATAGTAGATATGATCAACATAGTGATGTTCACCATTGAAACTACTCCATCTCACGTGATGATCGGACATGGTTTAGTTGATTTGGATCACGTGATCACTTAGAGGATTAGAGGGATGTCTATCTAAGTGGGAGTTCTTAAGTAATATGATTAATTGAACTTAAATTTATCATGAACTTAGTCCTGGTAGTATTAGCATATCTATGTTGTAGATCAATATCTCACGTTTAGCTCCCCTGTTTTATTTTGATATGTTTTAGAGAAAACTAAGTTGAAAGATGTTAGTAGCAATGATGCGGACTTGGTCCGTGATCTGAGGATTAACCTCATTGCTGCACAGAAGTATTATGTCCTTGATGCACCGCTAGGTGACAGAACTATTGCAGGAGCAGATGCAGACGTTATGAACGTTTTGACAAAAGCTCGGTATGATGACTACTTGATAGTTTAGTGCACCATGCTTTACGGCTTAGAACCGGGACTTCAAAAATGTTTTGAACGCCACGGAGCATATAAGATGTTCTAAGAGTTGAAATTGGTATTTCATACTCATGCCCGTGTCGAGAGGTATGAGACCTCTGACAGTACTTTGCCTACAAGATGGAGGAGAATTGCTCAGCTAGTGAGCATGTGCTCAGAATGTCTGAGTACTACAATCACTTGAATCAAGTGGGAGTTAATCTTCCAGATAAGGTAGTGATTGACAGAGTTCTCTAGTCACTATCACCAAGTTAATAGAACTTCGTGATAAACTATAATATGTGAGGAATAACAGAAACGATTCCCAAGCTCTTCGTGATACTGAAATCGACGAAGGTAGAAATCAAGAAAAACATCAAGTGTTGATAGTTCGGAGTCCCGGATGTGATCACGGACATAATGAGGAGTCTCGAAATGGTCGATACATGAAGATTGATATATTGGACGACTATATTCGGACACCGGAATGGTTCTCGGGGTTATGGGATATATACCGGGGTACCGGGAGGTTACCGGAACCCCCCGGGAGTTTAATGGGCCTACATGGGCCTTAGTGGAGAAGAGGAGAGGCGGCTAGGGCAGGCCGCGCGCCCCCTCCCCCTCTAGCCCGAATTGGAAAAGGAGGGGGGGCGCCCCCCTTTTCCTTCCTCTCTCTCTCCTCTTTCCCCCTTCTCCTAATCCAACAAGGAAGGGAGGGAGTCCTACTCCCGGTGGGAGTAGGACTCCTCCTGGCGCGCCCCTCTCCTGGCCGGCCGCCTCTCCCCCCTGCTCCTTTATATACGGGGGCAGGGGGGCACCCCAAAGACACAACAATTGATCATTGATCTTTTAGCCGTGTGCGGTGCCCCCCTCCACCATAGTCCACCTCGATAATATCGTAGCGGTGCTTAGGCGAAGCCCTGCGTCGGTAGAACATCATCATCGTCACCACGCCGTCGTGCTGACGAAACTCTCCCTCAACACTCGGCTGGATCGGAGTTCGAGGGACGTCATCGGGCTGAACTGTGCTGAACTCGGAGGTGCCGTGCATTCGGTACTTGATCGGTCGGATCGTGAAGACGTACGACTACATCAACCGCATTGTGCTAACGCTTCCGCTTTCGGTCTACGAGGGTACGTGGACACACTCTCCCCTCTCGTTGCTATGCATCACCATGATCTTGCGTGTGCGTAGGAATTTTTTTGAAATTACTACGTTCCCCAACAATATAAGCATCAGTAATTAGAGAACATGTACTTTTTCACTGCATCCTTTTGAGAAATGCACCTTTTTTTCTCTATGCGAACCTCAACCTTTTATATGTATGAACTTCTTTTGTGAATTTACATTTTATCTGTACACACGAATTTCGTACACTATCGTGTTGCATATTCTGAGCTTTTTCATTTCGTATAATTGAACCTCTTTCTCTTTCTGTTATATACACAAAAAGGAAATAAAACCACCCATTTTTTGCACAAACACACACAGAATGCACACGCACACACACAGTTTTCGTAAGTATAACGTAAAATTGGTAGATGGCATCAACTCATACACAAGAACAGAGAAAATTGAAGATCTCTACAATGGTCACACGTAAAGAGAGAGGGCGGGCTTTTTTTTCATACTTGCCGCAAGAATTTTGTTCGAACCGCCACAAGAATTTTTCTCGACCTGCCATGGATGCAAGAATTTTTGAACTGCAAGTAGTGAAAACATTAGAGAAAGCATTGTTTGTATTAGAGAGATGGAAACTGTTTTTCTTGTTTGTAAGTTTTGCATTTCTTCTTCTTTTCCATAAGTGTCTTGTACTGAGAGAACAACTTGAACTACATTTCTTCTTTTTCTTTTCTGGAAACATCTAGTGGGCACACTAATCAGAAACGTGAGAACACATTTTCTTTTTTCTTTTTGTTGACACCATCTATACAAGATAGCATTGGTTTCCTCAATCTATGACGAAGAATGCCCATGAAGTATGTTCCTGAATCATACTTCGCGCTGCTTTCCGAATCATACTTCACTAAAAAATTCAGGATACAAATGTAGGATTAAATATATGAAGTAACAAACATCAAAAAAATTATTAGGCCGCAACCAACCACCCTGAACTCTCTCAGAATCAATATATGAACTTCCATAGTTTCTTTATCTTAAAAAGATCATCATGCATTATTGATTTGCAACTCAAAATACCAAAATACCTTTTTCATTTGCAGTTTACAGGAAAAATACCATAGGACTGTATGCATGAAATCAATGTAGCACATCAAGCTATCAAAGACGGACACATAATAGCACTCTGTACATCGGTTATTCATGGATGAACGTGCACAAATGAGAGAAGTATACGAGTTAGCGAAGCAACTGAAGATCCTTGGCAATTAAAAAGCTGGCTCCCACCATCTACAACCTAGCTATTCAAGAATGTGACTGGGGCAGTACCTTGAAACAGCCCGCGCAGGAGCAGCCAGCAGACGACGTCCAGGAGAGACAACAATGACGTCGAGGAGAGACAACAATGACGTCGAGGAGAGACAACAACGACGGCGTGACATGCGAGGAGAAGCTGAACTGAAGAGCACACACAAGTCCTGTAGGTAGTAAAATTTCATATTGGCAACCATAAAACATTATAAATGTTTGTAATGCTTTCATAATTTGAAACTTACCAACATCACAGTTGCAGGTTAGTCGTACATTGAGTTCATCAGCAGCTTATAAAATTTAGAAGCCAAATCACAAGTACTACCAGCAAACGAGTGGAATACATTTCCAGTCCCCTGCTTTTGAGAAGCAGTACATATACTGTATGTAGCTAGCAGCATGAAAACATCATGTACCAATTAACCCCAATAGAGTTTTAAGTTGTGTTTTGATTAGTACAATGCAACTTTTTTTTATTTGTACGCACTTATTACAGTTTGATTGGGGTTTTGCTCATTTATACAATATGTACTACTCCACTTCAGAACTGGACACCCAAGTTAATTGCTTCCCTCCTGAACAAGGACAAATCCCAGAGCAACCTGAACCGGATGAGAAAAGAGAGAAAAAACAACAGACAGCTAGAGTATCCAGCCAGCCAAGAACACATTGGACTGGAGAAGATCAACACACTGGACCGCGGCATTACTGATTACTGAAGTAAATGGTGGTCTGCAAAATATTGAGAGAGAGGGACAAGGAAGATGAGTTACCTCGTCGCTAAGCTGCAAGACGACCTCCATCATGGAGGCAGTCGGGTTGGAGCGCGTCGGCAGCGAGCGGTTGGGCTGCGACAGGGGATAGGATGGAGGAGTTTCTCTTGCACTAAACATGCAAAACACACAAAATCTATAACCAATAGGTTATAATTCATATAGAACTTGTAGTTACCTATCTCGAACTTTAATTCCCAGCCACTTTTAACTGTAGTACCCCTCAAGCCGTTGCGATCCACTGCTGTAAGATAAGGACGGGCTAGTTCCCCGTTGTGGCACTACCAGAAGAAAAAGGTGTGCAGAATCGAAATCAGCTCATGAGAGAAGTAGCAGCAACAACAATCACATAGGAGAGAAGAGCAACACCAGCATAATTTGCGTGTGAGAGAGACTAGCAGGGGCACCTCGGCTCGACTGATCCATCCGCGACTATGTCCGCCGCAATGCCTTCTTCTCCCCTCAAACTACGCCGCCTCTGTCCACGCATCTGTGGCCTGAAGTTAACCACCAAGTTAGATGATAGAAAAAATTAGGCCACATAAAAAATCTCCTTATATGCATTAAAACAAACACGTATGGGGCACAGTCGCAAACACAACCCCATCTATGTAGAACATGAAGTTTCCCCAATGTTTTTTTTAGATCATGGAGCTTCAAGACATGCCAGATGTATGTGTTAAAACTCAAAATGGCTAATGCTATGCTACTGGCAAGGCTGCACCTCAGGTTGGACTACTCGCGGGACGGTGGCGGGACACGGGGTTGCAAAGGCTGGAGATGTCGAACAGGGATGTCGGATGCAGTTGGTCTGCATGGCTGCGCGGACGAGAGGTGGTGCTGTAGGTGGGGAAGCCAGGGTGGTGTGGGAGGTTGTGCCGCAGATGGGCGTCGCCTTGCTGTCGGCATGGGTGGCCCGCACGGCGGAAGCCGGCGGCATTGGATCGGGCGCGGCCGCTGGAGCAAGATTGTAGCGGGGGCATGGCAGGAGGTCAGCAGAGGGGTCGCGGGAGGAGGTGGACTGAATCAAGGTGGTGGCCGTCGGCGCGCGGCGTCTGGGAGAAGTTGGTGGTGGCCGGAGGCGCGAGGCGTGGGGGGAGGATGGTGGCGGCGGTTGGCGCGCGGCGTCCGGGGGAGGTTGGTGGTGGCCGGGGCGCGACGCCTCAGGGGGAAGTTGGTGGTGGTCATCGGCGCATGGTGTCGGGGGGAGGCTGGCGGTGGCCTCGGGCGACGGCGGCAGGAGCAGGTGCCGGGATGTACGGCGGCGCGCCGCGGCGGGATGCACGGTGGCGCACGGGGGCCGGGCGGGAAGGCCAGGAAGTTAGGGATGTGCTGGTCGTCTTGTTTCGAGACAGAAGACCCACGTTCTAGACACCAACCTGGACTAAAGCTAGACACCAACCTGGACTAAAGGGGTTGCGCCAGAAGCGAGGCTTTTTAGTCTCGATTGGTGTCTGGAACCGGGACTAGAGGTCCCATTCGAATCGGGACTGATGTCTGCCGAGGCCCGGCCGGCGTCCTAGCCGCTCGAATCGGGACTGATACTCGCATTAGTCCCGGTCGTGTTACGAATCAAAACTATTGCTTTTATCTGGTCAGAACCAAAGCCCTGTTTTCTACTAGTGTAACTTTATCAACATCCCTACATGTGCCATGGCAACAATCTTAAAACTCTTGCAATGTGTCGAATCCAATTTTTGTCATCTTACCAATACACATCTTGCCATGACAAATATCATTTGCAATACATAATTTGTTAAATCTTTTTTGCATGGCAACAATCTTTACAGTTGTTTTGCATTGTCTCACATCTGTTTTTCTGCCATGGAAACAATCTTTACAAAACTATACAAGTTGTTTTAAACCTAAGAACATGTCAATTCTAGCATGGTGACCATGGCAACTTAGAATTATTTTCTCTCTACATTTTTTCATGGCAACTTTTTGATAAAAACTTAGAATTATTTGTCTCTATCTACAATTTTCCATGGCAACTTTTCTGAAAACAACTTAAGTGTAATAAAAATGTCATGATATGAGACCATGGCAAAAATACTTCTTTTTAGGCCCATGACTATTTAAGTGCATGGATCATGGCAAATATAGTCTATGAGTCATGGAAATTTTAGTTTCCGGCCCATGGCAAATTTTCCTTTTTTTGCAACATGGCAAGTTTTCTTTAAATTTAGTCTACATATCATGTCAAATTTAGTTAGTGGAGCATGGAAAATTTAGTATACGGGCCATGGCAAAAAAAAATTCAACATGGCAACATTTCTTTAAATATGGGACCATGGCAAATTTAGTCTACATATCATGTCAAATTTAGTTAGTGGAGCATGGCAAATTTAGTATACAGACCATGGCAATTTTTTTTGCAACATGGCAACATTTCTTTAAATATGGGACCATGGCAAATTTAGTATTTATATCATGGAAAATTTATTTAATGTAGCATGGCAAATTTATTATTGTAGAGGAACGTAGTATTTCAAAAAATTCCTACGATCACGCAAGATCTATCTAGGAGAAGCATATCAACGAGCGAGGAGAGTGTGACCACGTACCCTCGTATACCGAAAGCGGAAGCGTTTAGTAACGCGGTTGATGTAGTCGATCGTCTTCTCGATCCAACCGATCCAAGCACCGAACGTACGGCACCTCCGCGTTCAGCACACGTTCAGCTCGATGACGTCCCTCGAGCTCTTGATCTAGTTGAGGACGAGGAAGAGTGATGCGGAGCATCCGATGGACATCACCATGTCAAGAGTCCATTTGGCAAGTGACACGTGCCACATCTACTTCATACATATAAAGGCGAATCATCTCCTTTACACATGTCCACTTGTACATCTCGAGGATGGTATACTACTTGACCGCTCTCTCGTGTGCCTGTTGGAAATATGCCCTAGAGGCAATAATAAAATGGTTATTATTGTATTTTCTTGTTCATGATGATTGTCTATTGTTCATGCTATAATTGTATTAACTGGAAACCGTAATACATGTGTGAATACATAGACCACAACATGTCCCTAGTAAGCCTCTAGTTGACTAGCTCGTTGATCATAGATGGTTATGGTTTCCTGACCATGGACATTGGATGTCATTGATAACGGGATCACATCATTAGGAGAATGATGTGATGGACAAGACCCAATCCTAAGCATAGCACAAGATCGTGTAGTTCGTTTGCTAGAGCTTTTCTAATGTCAAGTATCATTTCCTTAGACCATGAGATTGTGCAACTCCCGGATACCGTAGGAATGCTTTGGGTGTACCAAACGTCACAACGTAACTGGGTGGCTATAAAGGTGCACTACAGGTATCTCCGAAAGTGTCTGTTGGGTTGGCACGAATCGAGACTGGGATTTGTCACTCCGTATGACGGAGAGGTATCTCTGGGCCCACTCGGTAATGCATCATCATAATGAGCTCAATGTGACTAAGGAGTTAGCCACGGGATCATGCGTTACGGAACGAGTAAAGTGACTTGCCGGTAACGAGATTGAACAAGGTATTGGGATACCGACGATCGAATCTCGGGCAAGTAACGTACCGCTTGACAAAGGGAATTGTATACGGGATTGATTGAATCCTCGACATCGTGGTTCATCCGATGAGATCATCGTGGAACATGTGGGAGCCAACATGGGTATCCAGATCCGCTGTTGGTTATTGACCGGAGAGTCGTCTCGGTCATGTCTGCATGTCTCCCGAACCCGTAGGGTCTACACACTTAAGGTTAGGTGACGCTAGGGTTGTAGAGATATTAGTATGCGGAAATCCGAAAGTTGTTCGGAGTCCCGGATGAGATCCCGGACGTCACGAGGAGTTCCGGAATGGTCCGAAGGTGAAGAATTGTATATAGGAAGTCAAGTTTCGGCCACCGGGAAAGTTTTCGGGGTCACCGGTATTGTACCGGGACCACCGGAAGGGTCCCGGGGGGTCCACCGGGTGGGGCCACCTATCCCGGAGGGCCCCATGGGCTGAAGTGGGAGGGGAACCAGCCCCTGCTGGGCTGGTGCGCCCCCCTTGGGCCTCCCCCTGCGCCTAGGGTTGGAAACCCTAGGGGTGGGGGGCGCCCCACTTGGCTTGGGGGGCAAGCCACCCCCTTGGCCGCCGCCCCCCTTGGAGATTGGATCTCCTAGGGCCGGCGCCCCCCAGGGGCCCTATATAAAGAGAGGGGAGGGAGGGCAGCCGCACCCAAGCCCTGGCGCCTCCCTCTCCCTCCCGTGACACATTTCCCTCCTCCCGCAGCGCTTGGCGAAGCCCTGTTGGAATCCCGCTACTTCCACCACCACGCCGTCGTGCTGCTGGATCTCCATCAACCTCTCCTCCCCCCTTGCTGCATCAAGAAGGAGGAGACGTCGCTGCTCCGTACGTGTGTTGAACGCGGAGGTGCCGTCCGTTCGGCGCTAGGATCATCGGTGATTTGGATCACGACGAGTACGACTCCATCAACCCCGTTCTCTTGAACGCTTCCGCTCGCGATCTACAAGGGTATGTAGATGCACTCCTCTCTCTCGTTGCTAGATGACTCCATAGATTGATCTTGGTGATGCGTAGAAAATTTTGAATTATTGCTACGTTCCCCAACAGTGCCTACATAGGTGTGAGTGGAGCTACACATTCATCGAGAAGGAGTCCAAGAAGAAGAGAACATCTACACCATCCAAGAAGGAAGCCTGGAAGCGGAGAAGGAAGCGCCAAGGAGAAGGCAGCAGCTCCCAGGCGACCCCGTGCGCACGGGCATGTACCGTGCCCACGGGACCCCCGTGTCCACGGGCCTCACGGACCCCGTGCGCACGGGCTCATGCGTCAGGTCTCTGGATACCCCGTGCGCACGGGCTCCACTTACCCTGTGCACACGGGACCCCCTGTGCGTGGCTGATTGGGCTTGGCCCTTGTATCCCCATCTCGTCTCTACTTACCCCTTCATCCCTTGGACCTATATATACTCCTTCATCTCCTCCATTTAGAGGGAAGCTAAGAAGAGACACAAATCATAGAGTTTAGCTCATGTATCTCCCCTTGTGGGTTTCCTCCTAAGGGAGAAGGATCCCTAGGATCATCAAGCCCTCCTAAGGGAGAAGGATTCCCCAAGTGAATCATCAAGCCCTCATCTCCTTCATAGGATTTGGGATGAACTCTACCATGTATCTTGTTTCCCTTTGATTGTTCATGTACCTTGTGGATCTTGTGTGTTTGTTGGTCTAGTGGATGTGTGATTGGACTTGTTCTTGAGTGTTCCTCTTGTTTTCTCTCTTGTGTTCATCTTGTTCTTGGGGATTACCCCTCCAATTCGTGAAAGATCTCCACTTAGGGTTCCACCCTACAACATCTTGGTATCTAGAGCCACGTTGATCACGAAATTGGAGCCCCCTCTTTGTTTTTCTAGCCTAATTCTGCTTGTTCTTGCCCAATTTCGAAAATTCCCCACAAAAAGAGCCATAACAATTTTTTTGTGATTTGAAGTTTCTTGTGAGTTTTTGTTGATTTTGACCCGTGGATCTGGTGTCTAGCAAGTAGATCTAACTCCTATTGCGTCCCCATACCCCAATTTTCTTTCCCCCATCGAATTTGACAAGAAAATCGCGAATTTTCCGCCTACCCCGTGCCCACGGGCCCCCGCGAAGTCTCTGGTGACCCCGTGTCCTCGGTACGTGTACCGTGCGCACGGGACCCCGTGTCCACGGGCCCTGGACCCCGTGCGCACGGCCCCCCTACGGCAGCCGCGAGCATTTCACGTTTTTGCCCATAACTTCCACTCCCGAACTCCGATTTGGGTGTTCTTTGGCTCGTTGAAAAGCTAGCGACGTGCCCGAGCTGCTCATCTTAGTTTTACCACCATTTGACTCCATCAAATTTTTTCCATTTTTGCATCTTTTGCATAGGCCCTCCGCCATAACTCCCGCACCACCACATACAACTTCCGCAAACTAACCCATTTTGGTTCTTATTGTATTTGTGGTCGGTTGAGTTGTGATTTGAGTCTCCTAAGGTGTTTCGGCTACTTAGGGACAGTTACACATTCATCCACCACCGGTGACTTGTATCGGTCCATCGACTACATCCACCACGAGCTTCCACATCGATAACGACCATCCATCCTTTGAGACCATCTTCAACCAGAAGCAAGGACGGTTACCCCCGACTTCGTGAAAGGTTAAGTGTGACGAAGGTATCCACTCCGTCATAAACTTTTCCTTCCTTGCCATTACATCTTGATAGCCCCACCATCTTTGCGCATACCTTCATACCTATTTGAGACTAGCTATCCGAGTATTGTCGGGCTTCGCGAAAACTTGTGCACCATAGTGATACGATATCATATTGTTGCATCATTGGATATATCATATAGTGCAATTGTTTACTCCCGTGCATATCTTGTGATACTTATCCCATGTTTGTGGTTGAGGCTCAATAAGCAAAGTGGAAAGGAAGAGAAAAGTAAAAAAAAGCTTTTAAGCAAGAAAAAGAATGATCATAAGCTTATAAGCAAAAGAGAGTTGAGCGTGAAAAGAGATACTTGTGCATGAGGATACATGGAATAGGGAACATTTAGCTTGCATACATATAGGTTGGTGCCAAGTGGTCAATTGTGCCCAAGTGTGCAATCAAGCTAGTGCTCTCCTAGTGTTTGTGCAACACGAGCTTTGTCTTCATTAGGTAATTTTGTATTGCTCATCCCTATAGTTGCACAAGCCCCATTATCCCACCGTGTGTTTTTCTTTATTGCCCTCCTCTATATTGGTGATCACTTGCTTTGCATTTTGAGTCCTTTGGATTTATTTCAACATTTACAATATCTTGGACTTCAATTTGCATGAAATTTGTGCCACTTGTCCTAACCAAGCCACTCGATAAGCTTTTACTTGTAGGTGTGAGTGAACAAGTCCGGTACCAATTCACTATTCTTTCATCTCACATTGAGTGATACGAGATACATCCTCAACTTTGGGAAAAGGTAGCTTGGTATTGTTTATCTCATTTCCTACTCACCTTTGCTTGAGTCTTGTGATGGATAGGGAAAGCACATCATCTCCGGTCTACAACCACGACGACGAGTTCGATGCTATGAAGAACGTCATCGACGCCAAGATGGACAAGCAAATGGAGGAGCTCAAGGCCCTCATCAAGAATCGCAAGCGATCTTCCTCATCTTCGAGAAGACGCTCAAGTGCAAAGACTTCCGTGCTACCATCTCCGGCAAGTACACACAAGCATCGACATCGACAAGACCATGAAGTGCGACCTCCTGGACGAGAGTTGGTTTCTCTGCCACCCCCGTGCACACGGGCCCTCGACCCCCGTGCACACGGGACACCGTGCACACGGCCTCCGGCGACCCCGTGCGCACGGGCTATACAGAGCTGCGACATCAACCCCACGACTACGGCTTCTTCAACACCTTAGGCATCTTCGCCAAGTGACTTCAAGGCATCTTCGCCAAGTGACTTCAAGGCATCTTCGCCTTCGGATGCATGGCATCTTCGCCTACTCCACAAGCTCAAGTCCACTACTCCCTCAAGCTACTACGACGTCGACATCACCAAGGAGATTCCATTCATTGGGACTAATAACCCCGATGAATACCTCGAGTGGGAGTGCAAGATGGACGACTACCTCAAGCTACATCAAGTACCCTCCGAAGTTCAAGTGAAGTGCGCCACAAGTACCTTCCACGACTACGCGTTGATTTGGTGGCTTCACACACCTTCGAGGAGCTTCGACATGAGTTGGTCCAAGACGAAGAAAACGATGAGGCGAGAATTTGTGCATTCCACCTACACGGAGCATCTTCAACGCCAATTGGAGAACACCATACAAGGATCCAAATCCCTCGACGAGTACTTCAAGAGCATGAAGGAAGCCTTGCGACGTGCCGGCGTGGATGACCCCATTTGGATGAAGTTCTACTTCATGATGGGATTGAACAAAGACATCTCCAAGACTATCTTCCTCGAGAACTACAAGTCCCTCGACGACAGCTACATTGGTGCTCTCAAGGCGGAGCAAGAACTCAAGAAGGCCAAGTCTACTCGACCCCGAGCTCACTTCGCAACGACCACGCTACAAGACTACGAGAGTGATGATGTGCCATCTTCGGCCTTCATCCACGACGAGAGTGATGTTGTGCCATCTTCGGCCTTCATCCACGACGAGAGTGATGATGTGCCATCTTCGGCCTTCATCCACGACGAGAGTGATGACGTGCCATCTTCGTCCTTCATCCATGGCGAGAGTGATGTTGTGCCATCTTCGGCCTTCATCCACGACGAGAGTGATGATGTGCCATCTTCGGCCTTCATCCACGGCAACGACTATGGGACGGTTGAGCAGGGGATTTTCCCTTCGACCACGGTGACGTATGATGACTTGAGTGACTTTAGCCACCATATTGAGATTGAGAGTGACTTCACCACTAGCCCCATATCTCATGAGTTGCCCCAATTCCCATGTGAGGAGAGCCACCGCCACCACCACTTGAGTGATTTCAGTGACTCCACCATATGCGACATTGAGGGCACCTACCTTGAGGGAGTGAGTGAGCCACCACCACATAGAGAGAGTGAGGTAGTTGATGAGGCATATGAGGCCATTTCGCTTTCTAACAACTTAACCTCTACCTCTATTGTGTCTTCTCCTTTGGTGCTAGGTCCCATCTATGATGACGCGCCGATCTTCGATGACTTCGTCCTTCCTTTGGACAAGACGATGCCATGGTGGAATATGATGCACCCCCCACATGGTTCCATCAAGATGAAGATGACCACCATTTGGTATTTACCACCTCACCTACACCACTTGAGTGGAATGAACAAGGTAACAAAGGTGAAGGTGATGCTCTTGTCCCACTAGTGGACATTCTTGACATTGATTGCTTGCATGATGTTGATCCACCTATTCCCATGCTTCATGCTAGTGCGACTTCCTCATGTCATGACTTACCACTTTATGATGACTATGATGATGAGCATGTTGAATTGCCTAGTTGTGATGTCATGTTACATAGGATTTCTTGTGACAATTCTCTAGGTCACATCATGTTTGACAATCCGCTTGACTTGTCATATGCTATGCATGAGATCAACAATATGTCATATTTGCAATCTCATCGTAGTGACTATGCACATGCCATTAAAATAAAACCGATTTGCACATATGGCATAGATGACAAGCCAATGGTTATTGGCATTTGTTTTTCTTGTGATGATATTGCTATGCTTCCTTTGCATCATTTATCTCATATGCCATGCCATGACCACCTAGCTTCGGATATGCATTGTTTTGGATGTTGTCCATTTTCTCCATATGATGTTTCCGATATTGCTCATGAGGAGACCCCCATAGTCTCCTCATACATTTTAGGAGATTTTGATCCATCCCATCCATTGCATGATCCCCATACTTGTGTGCACAATATGCTTTCCATGAATGATGTGCCATATAATTGCATACTTGATTTGTGTCCTCATCATGTCATACATAACAACTATTCTTTCATGATGGATGACATGTTCTTATACCATGCATCAAATTTCTTTGAGCGATGCTTATCTTGTGCTAACTCACACATGCACATACACATCATGATGGATGATGTGTACATTTACCATGCACACACGTTCTTTCGTTTGTGTCTGTTTTGTGTAGGTACCCATGAACACTCGTCAACCTCACAATCCCATGAGTTGACGAAACGATCTCCAGAGAGCAATGATGATTTGGGACTCCGTGGATTGTCCTTAGCACCACTCCCTTCACGCAAAGACTTCGCGCATCTCTTCTACATGGCCCTCACATGGTTATGGGTTATTGTCCATTACATACTCTATGCCCATCTTGTCATGTTCGCTTTGCATGATATCCTTATTCCTATGCCTTTGTCATGCATTTGTGACCCATGCTTTGCATTACATATGTTTCTTGATTCTCATACTTGTATGTGTATTTGCAAGCTTGGTGGAGATAGTGCTTGTTATTGCCATGTTCCTTTTGCGAACCATTCCTATGATGATACTATGATCTTGCTTATTCATGCTTGCGATATGTCATGTGCATTGTCTTTTCCCACTATTTGCACCCATGACATGATTGACTTGATTGCCTCACACATGTTGAACAATTGCTCTTTATTTTGTGTTGAGTGCCATGATATCTTCACTACACCCTATGCACATTATGCTTGGATGGTCTTGCACTTGCCCTATGTGTTTAGACATCTAATTATACTTGGTGTTGTGAATGATTCCTATGCCCACCATAGACCTTTTGTTGAGCACGTTGCGCATTCTTGCTATGATCTTGAGGTAGATGCTTGTTCACTTCTCACACATATTTGCATCTCTACCTCTCATTTCCATGCTTGTTTCCATGACGTGCTTGATTGTGCTCAACTTATATGCTTAAATGCCATGCCACACTTCTTTGTAAAACCATATGCTATGCTTGATGACAACACTTGTTGGGTGAATCACCTCTTGAATGCTTGGTTTTGCTCTTACGCCAACCACATTTGTTTTTCCAAGTGCTTGTTATCTTTGCTCCTTTTGAAGGAATTACAAGACGGTGCGACATTGGAGAGTGCCCATTTGGAACTACAAGGTGATGCATGCTTGGTGATCGTCAAATCCTACACGGCAACATCATCTCTTCCCCATGGTGATTTGGATTTCGATCCGAGGTCGGATCTTTCCCAAGGGGGAGGGGATGATGCGGAGCATCCTATGGACATCACCATGTCAAGAGTCCATTTGGCAAGTGATACGTGCCACATCTACTTCATACATACAAAGGTGAATCATCTCCTTTACACATGTCCACTTGTACATCTCGAGGATGGTATACTACTTGACCCCTCTCTCGTGTGCCTACATAGGTGTGAGCGGAGCTACACATTCATCGAGAAGGAGTCCAAGAAGAAGAGAACATCTACACCATCCAAGAAGGAAGCCTGGAAGCGGAGAAGGAAGCGCCAAGGAGAAGGCAGCAGCTCCCAGGCGACCCCGTGCGCGCGGGCATGTACCGTGCCCACGGGACCCCCGTGTCCACGGGCCTCACGGACCCCGTGCGCACGGGCTCATGCGTCAGGTCTCTGGATACCCCGTGCGCACGGGCTCCACTTACCCCGTGCACACGGGCCCCCCTGTGCGTGGCTGATTGGGATTGGCCCTTGTATCCCCATCTCGTCTCTACTTACCCCTTCATCCCTTGGACCTATATATACTCCTTCATCTCCTCCATTTAGAGGGAAGCTAAGAAGAGACACAAATCATAGAGTTTAGCTCATGTATCTCCCCTTGTGGGTTTCCTCCTAAGGGAGAAGGATCCCTAGGATCACAAGCCCTCCTAAGGGAGAAGGATTCCCCAAGTGAATCATCAAGCCCTCATCTCCTTCATAGGATTTGGGATGAACTCTACCATGTATCTTGTTTCCCTTTGATTTTTTATGTACCTTGTGGATCTTGTGTGTTTGTTGGTCTAGTGGATGTGTGATTGGACTTGTTCTTGAGTGTTCCTCTTGTTTTCTCTCTTGTGTTCATCTTGTTCTTGGGGATTCCCCCTCCAATTCGTGAAAGATCTCCACTTAGGGATCCACCCTACAACAAAGAGTTCCATCAGCACGACGGCGTGGCGACGGTGATGATGATGTTACCGGTGATGATGATGTTACCGGTGCAGGGCTTCGCCTAAGCACTACAACGATATGGCCGAGGTGTGTAACTGTGGAGGGGGGCACCGCACACGGCTAAGAGAAGACTTGGTGTGCCTTTGGGGTGCCCCGTGCCCACGTATATAAAGGAGGGAGGGAGAGAGGTCGGCCCTCTAGGGGCGCGCCAAAAGTATGGAGTCAAGTCCTAGTAGGAATCCCTTTCCTTTTCGGAGTAGAAGAGAAGGAAAGAGAGAGGGAGTAGGAAAAGGCAAGGGGGGAGCCGCCCCCTTCCCCTAGTCCAATTCGGACCCATGGGGGGGGCGCCACCTCCCCTTGGCCTGCCTCCTTCTTTTCCCGTATGGCCCAATAAGGCCCATTACTTCTCCCGATGAATTCCCGTAACTCCCGGGTACTCCGAAAAACACCCGAATCACTCGGAACCTTTCCGATGTCCGAATATAGCCTTCAAATACATGTATCTTTACCTCTCGACCATTTCGAGACTCCTCATCATGTCCGTGATCTCATCCGGGACTCCGAACAAACTTCGGTCATCAAATCACATAACTCATAATACAAATCGTCATCGAATGTTAAGCGTGCGGACCCTACGGGTTCGATAACTATGTAGACATGACCGAGACACATCGCCGGTCAATAACCAATAGCGGAACCCTGATGCTCATATTGGCTCCTACATATTCTACGAAGATCTTTATCGGTCAAACTGCATAACAACATACGTTGTTCCCTGTGTCATCGATATGTAACTTGCCCGAGATTCGATCGTCGGTATCATCATACCTAGTTTAATCTCGTTACCGGCAAGTCTCTTTACTCGTTCCGTAATGCATCACCCCGCAACTAACTCATTAGTGACATTGCTTGCAAGGCTTATAGTGATGTGCATTACCGAGAGGGCCCAGAGATACCTCTCCAATACACGAAGTGACAAATCCTAATCTCGATCTATGCCAACTCAGCAAACACCTTCGGAGACACCTGTAGAGCATCTTTATAATCACCCGGTTACGTTGTGATGTTTGATAGCACACAAGGTGTTCCTCCGGTAGTCGAGAGTTGCATAATCTCATAGTCAGAGGAACATGTATAAGTCATGAAGAAAGCAATAGCAATAAAACTAAATGATCATTATGCTAAGCTAACGGATGGGTCTTGTCCATCACATCATTCTCTAATGATGTGATCCCGTTCATCAAATGACAACACACGTCTATTACAGTTCTAGCATGAATAATAAACATTTATCATGATATAAGGAAATATAAATAACAACTTTATTATTGCCTCTAGGGCATATTTTCTTCAATTATATGGGCCATGGCAAATTTAATTTCTGGACCAACAAATTTCCTTTTTTTCAACATGGCAACATTTTCTTTAAATATTGGAGCATGCCAATTTTAGTTAATGGGCATGGCAACTTTAGTATATGGACCATGGCAAAAAAAATTGGAACATGACAACTTTTCTTTAAATATGGGACCATGGCAAATTTAGTCTATGTATCATGGCAAATGTAGTTAATGGGCCATGGCAAATGTAGTTAATGGGCCATGGCAAATTTTGTTTTTGGACCATGGCAAATTTCATATTTTTTTCAACAAGACTACATTTTCTTTAAATATTGGAGCATGGCAATTATAGTTAATGGGCATGGCAAAAAAAACTATGCACTCAAATGTCATTAAGTGTGTTTGAACATCATGGCAACTCATGAATTCTTTTGTAATATAATTTTTTTCTTCATAAATATAGGTCCTGCATACATGGTAGTTTTGTTCATTAGAGCATGGCAAATTTTTGTACTATGGATTTCCATTATTTTTCAAGGCGAGTTTTCTTGATCCAGTGCATTTTTAGGCCCTTTTTTGTTTCTCTCTATTTGTTGGGAGAGGCTGGAGCAGTTTTTTGTGCCATGATATATTTGTTGGTAGAGGCAGGAGCATTTTTTGGGCCTACGGAAAATGCAATTCTTTCTTTTTAAATTTTTAAATTTCAAACGCTGAAGGCGAGCGGGAGAAGTCATTCGGGGGGGGGGGGGGAGATCGTAACGAACAAAGTCGTCCGTTCGGTCCTGGCTCCTGGATTGAATGAAACGTTCGATCTGATTCCTCCTATTCCCGAACGTTTGAGTGTTAGAGCATCTCCAACAGTCGCGCCAAACAAGCGCCACGCTGCAAAATTGCCCATTTTAGTGCACGCGCAATTGGTAGAGTGGCTCCAGCGGGCGCGCAAAAACCGCGCGCGCGGCATATCTAGTTCAGCGCGTGGGCCGGAACTCCATCGCGCGCCGCTTATTTGCTGCGCCCGCTCCCGCGCGCTGGACTCTCGCGCGCTCGCTCGCAACTCGACCCCCCCATCAAGTCGCGGTGCCGCCGCCGCCCGCGCCACCCGGCGACCGTTCTGGCGCTTCCCCGGCCTATCCCCGCGCCGTGGCGGCTTCCTCCACCCCCCTCTTGTCACCGCCGCCCCTGGCGCGCGTCCGTCCTCCGACGAACAGCACCCGGGTGCTCGCTGCCGCTCGGCGCCCGCAAGGTGTTCGACAAAACGCCTACAAGGTATGTATTGCTCAAACTTCATGAATTTGGTGCATGTTGATTGTAGTTTTTATAGCATATTGAACATTGTAGATGAGTTCGTCGTATGATTCTTCCGAAGAAGAATTTGATATGGAAGAGGAGGAGGATCTTGCAATGATCCTAGCTATGCACATCAATAAAAAACCGAAGCACGGTGGTTCGGTTATGGGTCGGCAGAAAATTTGGAGGGATAGGATCGATGCCCACCACAGATTGATCAGGCATTATTTTGCGGAGAATCCCACATACCCCGAGTCGTATTTTCGTCGCCGGTTTAGAATGAGCACCGAGTTGTTCAGACGCATTGCAGAGAAACTAGCGAGTCATGACCGATTTTTTCAACAAAGGAGGAATGCCGCCGGAGAGCTCGGGCATAGCACCTTTCAGAAGGTGACAGCCGCTTTGCGTATGTTGGCATACGGTATCCCGGCTGATCTAGTTGATGATCATTGGCTATGGGTGAGAGCCAAGCCATCATGTGTGTCAAGCGCTTTGCAGTCGGAATTGTGCAAGTGTTGGGCCAGGAGTATTTGAGATCTCCCAATGCTGAAGACGCCACAAGGCTATTGGAGATGAACAAAGATCGCGGCTTCCCTGGTATGCTTGGTGAAAGAACATGCGGTGCCCCAATGTTTGGTTTTGGTAATTGATGACAATCTCTATGGACTAATGGTTGCCTTGAGTTATATTTGAAGGATTTGTCCATAGGCATTTCTTGAAGTCCATGTGTTGGTTTCAAGGAGTTTATGTGGTGAACAAGGTGTTATTAAGGAATTATCCAAAGATTGGTCATGTGAGAGTTGAGCTTATTGCAAGCATGTCTTGAAGAAGAAGATTGTGTGATCATTAATGTTTACCTTCAAGACATCATCCAAATGAAGAGAGTTGGAAAGAGTCAAGGTTGATCAAGACTAAGTCAAGAGTGAATCAAGTTGATCAACACACAAAGCGCACAAGATGTACCGAGGGATCAAGCGATTCCATGGTATGGTAAGCATTGTCAATTACGCTTTGTGTACTAACCCATGGTCTTTGTGAGAGTTCTTTGTGGGTTTAGGTTGCGGTGTGCAAGTTCAAGTGAAGCGGGCAAGTTCAAGTAAAGCATCGCGAAGAGATCAAATGCTTGAAGCCATTGTGGTGACAATGGACTTGTGAAGATGTGCGAAAGGGTGGCTCACCCATAGTGGAGTATGGGGGAGCAATCAACTAGTCTTCATCGAGCCAACGCAATCAAGAAAGGTGGTCCATCTTTAGGGAGTCAAGATCGTCATCATCTAGCTCAAGTGGACCATGTGCAAGGCAAAGGTTTGCTCTTGATAGGTTTTCTATTTTACCGGTCTCATGATGGTAGTTGGGAGACCGGGTTATAGGATCGATTGCCGTACTATCAAGGGGGGCTCTCGATGAGTAGCTTGATCGTATCGTTCATAGAGAGCTCAAACCATTGCATCCTTGCATCATCTTTATTGGTTCTTGTTTGGTTCTTCTCTTTGTGAGTTTTGGAGCTTATGGTCATCTTGATGACAAGCTCGAGTTCATCGAAAACGGAGTTCACTCGCATCTTCTATGATGTTTTCGATGTTGGAAGGTTATGTCGGTTCTTCTCGGTTGGAGGTTTCACTCCTCTATTTTGTTGGCATACCTTCCTTGCCTCTTCTTACTATAACCAACAAGCTTGAGTTTGTTCAATTCGGAGCTCATATGCAGAAGTTATGGCAGTTTTGGTTTCCCGTGGAGTATTCTTGTTTTCGTGGAAGTGGCTTTAGGATGGTCCCAGCGGTAGTACCGCTTAGGGGTCACAAGCGGCAGTACCGCTGGTGGGTCCTCAGCAGTAGTACCGCTACGGTACCAGGCCCCTACCGCGTCGACTCGAGGGGTCATTTTTCGCGTCGGATAGTGCGGTACTTCGCAGCAGCAGTAGGGCGGCAGTACCGCTCACGAGCGGTAGTACCGCCCAACCACCGCGGCAGTACCGCTCGGGTCTGTCACTCTCCTGCCCTCCAGACTCCACGGTAGTACCGCCCGGGGGAGCGGTAGTACCGCTGTGATCAGCGGTAGTACCGCTGCCTCCTGCGGTAGTACCGCCCTCTGCGGGGCTGTTTTGGGGGTAACAGTTGGTTTGTTCCCCCCACTATATAAGGGGGTCTTCTTCCCCATTCAACCTTATCCTTTGAGCTCGTGTTCTTCCCCCATTGTTGACCTTCTTCGAGCTTGCTAACTCTCAATCCCTCCATGGATTCTTGCTAGTTTTTGAGGGAAAAGAGAGAGGAGATCTAGATCCACATTTCCACCAATCACTTTCTCCTCTATGTGAGGGGAACCCCTTGGATCTAGATCTTGGAGTTCTTGGTATTCTCCTTCTTGTTCTTCCTCTCTTTTTCCTCCCTAGCATTAGTTGCTTCGGTGGGATTTGAGAGAGAAGGACTTGGGCACTCCGTGTGCCCTTGCCATTGCATTTGGTGCATCGGTTTGAGTTCTCCACGATGATACGTGGAAGTTACAAGTTGAGAAGCTTATTACTCTTGGGTGCTTGGTGCCCTTGAGCTTGTTCCTCTTGGGTGCTTGGGCGCCCTAGACGGTTGGTGGTGTTCAGAGCTCAATCATTGTGGTGTAAAGCTCCGGGCAAGCGGCGGGGTCTCCAATTAGGTTGTGGAGATCGCCCCGAGCAATTTGACGGGTACCGGTGACCACCCTCAACGGTTGCCAAAGTGTACGGGTTCGGTGACCGCCCCCAAGGGTTGCCATTTGTACGGGTTCGGTGACCGCCCTCAAGGGTCCCTTAGTGGAATCACGGCATCTTGCATTGTGCGAGGGCGTGAGGAGATTACGGTGGCCCTAGTGGCTTCTTGGGGAGCATTGTGCCTCCACACCGCTCCAAACGGAGATTAGCATCCGCAAGGGTGTGAACTTCGGGATACATCATCGTCTCCGCGTGCCTCGGTTATCTCTTACCCGAACCCTTTACTTATGCACTTTACTTTGTGATAGCCATATTGTTTCTTTTCATATATCTTGCTATCACTTAGTTGTTTATCTAGCATAAGTTGTTGGTGCACATAGGTGAGCCTAGTTGTTGTAGGTTTTGTGCTTGTCAAATTAACCGCTAGGTTTATTCCGCATTTGTTCAAGCCTAAACCGTAATTATTTTAAAGCGCCTATTCACCCCCCCCCCTCTAAGCGACATCCACGATCTTTCAATTGGCTCAATAGATTGCATGCATTGGAGTTGGAAGAATTGTCCAAAGGCATGGCATGGGAAATTCCACGGCAAAAAAAAGGTTCTACTATAATCCTAGAAGCGGTGGCCGATCAAGAGACTTGGATTTGGCATGCATTCTTTGGAATGCCTGGATCTTTGAATGACATCAATGTTGTCAACCGGTCACCACTGATGAATAAGATTGTAAATAGTGATTTGCCACGGTGCAGTTTGTAGCAAATGGCCGTACATACAACTATGGCTATTATCTAGCGGATGGCATCTATCCAAAGTGGCAAACCTTTGTGAAGCCGTTGAAAAAGTCGGAAGGTAAGAAAAATCTTGATTTCCACAATGCTCAGGCAGCGGCTAGAAAATATGTGGAGAGAGCTTTTGGGATTTTGCAAGCCCAATTTGCTATTGTGAGAGGACCGGCTAGATTTTGGGATAAAAAATGCTTTGGTACATCATGCATGCTTGTGTGATCATGCACAACATGATCATCGAGAATGAGCGTGACCAAGATGTAGACTACTCTCAGTATGAGCTCTTGGGACATCCCCTGATATAACTATTTGTTGTGTTATTGCACTATTTGTTGTATTGAACGATAAACTGTTTGTTTGAGTTGTAATAATGAAATTGAACTATTTATTGTTGATTTATTTTGTTTGCGTTTTATCTTTTTGCTTCTGTTTTGAAATGCATATGTTGTTTGTGTGAGAGTCGCGCGCGCTGCATTTTTGCGCGCTGCTGGAGCTGCGCGCGTTGCATTTTAACGCGGCTGCTGGAGCCAGCGCTGCCTGCCGCGCCAAACCAGACGATGGACGTGCGGCAATATAGTTTTTAGCGTGTGGCGCGTTCGGCGGCGGTCGGAGATGCTCTTATCGATGTCCAAAAATTAGCAGTGACACGGACAAAGCGAGGCCTTGGCTCACCAACACAACGGCGCGTGTGCATGGATGCTACGGCCGGTTGTCGGTGTGGCAGCATCCCATGCATATAATACGTGACACATACGTGCGTGGAGCGAGCGTAGCGCATGCAGCAACGTGGTAGTTGGACGGGACGTACCATATATAGTTAATACAGTATATAGTGTACGTTTTGTATTACTCCTACTGTACAAGTGTACAGAAACTAACGATGGATCATGGATGGATGGGAATGTAGGAGAGGAGGCATAGTGAGGCGCGCTCGTGACCCCCCGGCCCGGTGGCGAACCGAGTCGCTCCACCCGCATGTGAACCCGATCGGCCGGCAGTCACGCTCATGCATCCACCACCACCACCATGCACTGTCCGCCTCCATCTGCATGCAACGCAATTCCTTCAGTTACCGCCCCGTCCCGCCCGGCTATAAATACGGCGAGCGCCCAGCGCCGGCCGGCAGAGCAGAGCACCCAATTCAATCATCTGGTGGTACTGGAGCAACTTGCTAGCCATGGCGTCCTCCTCCTCCTCTGTCGCCATCGCGGCGGCTCTGCTCCTCTGCATCCTCGCCGCGCACGGCCACGGCTGCTGCGCCAAGCGCAGCGGCGGCGGCGGCAAGAAGGCCCACTCCCACCACGCGCCCCCGCACGCCCACGTCGCGCCGCCTCCTTCTTCCCCGCCGGCCACCGGCCCGCCGTCCTACGGCTACGGCTCCCCTCCTCCCCCAGCCGCCATCCCGCCTCCTCCCGCGGCCAATTCCAGCTCCAACAGCACCAATGTCGACGCCGGCGGCTGGCTCGACGCCAGGGCGACGTGGTACGGCGCGCCCAAGGGCGCCGGGCCCGACGACAACGGCGGCGCCTGCGGGTTCAAGAACGTCAACCTGCCACCCTTCTCCGCCATGACCTCGTGCGGCAACGAGCCGCTCTTCAAGGACGGCAAGGGATGCGGCTCATGCTACCAGGTTGGAACAAAATTCTCTCTTTGGAATTGCAACCATTTAGCACTAGCCACACATCACTAATGACTCAGAATTAAACTGATCCTTGACTGTTAATTATGCAGATACGGTGCGTGTCGGCGGGCCACCCGGCGTGCTCCGGCGTGCCGGAGACGGTGATCATCACGGACATGAACTACTACCCGGTGTCCCGCTTCCACTTCGACCTCAGCGGCACCGCCTTCGGCGCCATGGCCAAGGACGGCCGCAACGACGAGCTCCGCCACGCCGGCATCATCGACATGCAGTTCAGGAGGTACATTGCCAGTCGCCATCATCTTATCTTATCTCCACGGCTTAACCTCCACTACCGACCATCCATCACTGGTGCCGCTCGTGTCCACCGTCCGTTGCTTTCCTTTCCTTTCCTTTCCCAACCGCCATCTCGGCCTCTTCTGTACAAAAGCAAACGGAAGGTGGCTGGCATGGCTAGCTAGATGGGGCAAGGTAACCGCCAACACGCCCATTTTTTGCCTTGTCGTGACCACCAACTTTTTAACGACGACATGGATGTATTATACTATCACAAGGGTTAAACCCCGTGCATGCATGGGGCCCGGAAAGATTCTAACCAGCACGACGTGTCATTGTCCTCGTCGAATGATAGGAAACAACAAGCCGTGGCATCAGCGTCGGCATTTATGTAGGTAGCTTTTTGGTGTTCTTGGTCGCTAGCATCACGCTACATCGATCTCGTGACACACATAGGAGATCGCATGCATGAATCGAGCTAGATTGTGTTTGCGAGTGACATTATATTGCTGTGCATGTATACGTGCAGGGTGCCGTGCCAGTACCCGGGGCTCACGGTCACGTTCCACGTGCAGCACGGCTCCAACCCCTACTACCTGGCCATCCTGGTGGAGTACGAGAACGGCGACGGCGACGTGGACCAGGTGGACATCATGCAGTCACGGCCGGACGTCGCCGGAGAAGGCGGGATGGCGCCGACGGGGGAGTGGGTGCCCATGACCGAGTCGTGGGGGTCCATCTGGCGGATGGACACGCGGCGCCCCATGCAGGGCCCCTTCTCGCTGCGCATCACCAACGAGTCCGGCAAGACGCTCGTCGCCGACCAGGTCATCCCCGCCGACTGGGAGCCCAACGAGATATACAGCTCCATCATCCAGTTCGACTAATCTTTTTTAGTCGATCCATCAATTGATCTAGTACCATATATACATCGGAAAATATAATGTGTGTGTGATGATGCATCATATGCGTGCGTGGCGTTGGTGTACGTACTATAGCTGATGAATCAATAGCCGCTCTGTGACCGATCGAGTTGGTTCATCTTAGTGCCTTACGTAGCAGGGTGAGACGTCGCCTGTGACGTCCGGTGAGTAGTGTCGTCCTCCATCGTGTACCCCAGTCCAGTCCTGTGCTTAGCCTTATACTACATGCATGTATCACTTAATGTTGGCAATTACTCCAGTTGCCCATCCACCGCTCTATCTCTGGCAATGTTTAGTTTTTCAACGTTGGTCTCTTGTCCATCTGCCATCGTTGTTCCTGTACGCCGGCCTGATCAAATACTTATGTGACGGTCTCTTTGATAAAATTGACGAGGTGTCTCGTTGCTTTGAAAAGAAACGGCCTGATCAATTCCATCACGCACATGCCATCCTAAAAAGAGACTCTCCCCTTCCATCTCTTAGATAGAAAGAGAGGGAGGGCAGAAGCCTTTGATATCAATTTCACTCAAGAATTAATATAATGATGTATATACATACTGTACATGGCTTGCTAGTTAATCAATACTTCAATAAATTACTTCAACTTTCGATGTGTGTACTCCTACATTCCTTCCTGGCCGGGGCTGGGAGATGGAGACTAGCTAGCTCGAGATGCATGCAAGCTAAGCTGGGAGCTGGCCATGTTTGATTGATTGTTTCACGGTTCAGATGGAACAAAAGGATTGCGGCCGCCCGTGCCTGCTAGCTGCTGCGCTTTGGTCTTTAGCGCTGGTGTGCTCCGTTGGATGGACGCATCTTGGTTTTGCCTCTTTGCGACGCCAATACATGCCATGTCTTCACGGGCGTTTGGCCTTTTTATATACTACCTCCCACCACTCAACTGTCTCCACCATTCTACAGTGCCACTACGTGGAAGCTAATCAACCGTGTCATTCCCTTGCTTGTGCTTCTATGAAAACAGGCTTCTCTGAGCAGCTTTATAGAAAGCTTTTTTTAACACTATATCCTTTTGGAAGAAGAAGAAACAATATTTTTATTGAAAGCAAATGATATTTGTCCGAGAACCAGCTTACAAATAATTGACCACCACCAAAGCCACCAAAATGGAAAGTTCGCATCCTTCTTATTGCATCTAGATATATTTCCATGAGTTATAATGGAGGCACAAATATTCTTGTAGGTTAGACCACGATCGACAACATGTCCATCATTTGTACATTGGTGCGTTAAACTTCTACTAGTGGTTTTTTTGTGAGATCACTGGGATTTACCTAACATTTTATTGTTAACAATGTGATTGCGTACCAAAAAAATGGATTTTATTTGGTAATCATTTATTGGCTTGCCAAAGAAAATGTGATTTTATTTGGTAAGTAAACAAGACATGGAGCCGTTGAGGAAGTTTCGGAAAATAACAAGAGATGAGAGGGGGAAATCAAAATAAGAGGTGTGGACGAAGGAAGAGCAAAAGGGAACTTTATTTTTTTAAAGTAAATATAATTAGAGAAAATCAAGCCGACTAAGCCTACATACCCGAAAACATTATCTTACCTGTCAGTGTCTTATTAAACGGAATATTTTTCCATTGGTTGTGTAAGAGCACTTCTAAGTTTTAAGAGGCATTCATCCATTGATCATGGGTAAACTTGGCCATATTACAGTATATGGTGAGCATCAGTAAAAGAAAAAATATAATTAATTTTTTGAACCAACTTACTTATTTCGTTCGTATGTACCAAAAAAATGCAAAATACTTTAGTATATACCAGACATATCTTGTATCTAGAAATGATTTTGCCATACTTCTTTTGTTTTTATTTTGTTTTACCACAAAGTTGTTTTCTCCAATAATTGTACATGCACACTTTCACATGACTCATAGTGAAAGTTATTTGTATCGGTTCGCAAAATGATAGGTTATGTCAATTCAAATTTGAACAAATAAGATTGTTGTCGGTGGTAATGCACGAAAGTTCAACAAAACAGTACAAATATTCGTAGTGTGCGTTAGAAACTTTTTTGTATTTTCATGGTGTCTTCGTAGGGGTTCCGTAAAATTACAAAGAACAAAATAAGTAATGTTGTTTGCCACCTTGTTTTGATGACACATATGTGTGTAATAAGCACGTTCAATGGCATAGCCGTTAAATGCAAGAAGGGATCAAATATGAATTCACATACTCTAATATGTCATTGTTTACAACCCCGCACTGATGACATTATTATTTACTTCTTTTAGAACATCATTATTGTTGGCTTCCTAATTTGTACAAAGGGAAAAGTCCATACTAACTCTACAAGATCAGTGATAACCGCTTACTGATCTAGAGGTAAGAGTACCACCGGATCACACAAAATCAAGGGCCCATGTTAATTCAGGAGCATCTAAGAGCATCTCCAGCCACGCCCCCAACAGGCCCCCCAGGCGACTTTTTCGGCGCCGGCGCCGAAAAAACGACCCAGTCGCGCACCCAGGACGACGAAAAGTGCCGGTTCGGCCCTTTTTTCCGCCCGGCGGCCGCAGGCCGAACCCGGCGCGCTGGGGGCGCTTGGGGGCTCCGGCGCAAGGGAAAAGCGCGGCTGGCCCACGCCGTCAGGTGAAAAGTCAAGATTTTCTTCCCCGACTCGCCTCCCACCCCCCGCGCTCTCGGCCGCTACTAGGTATATCCCGGCGCCGCCCCGCCGCCCTTCACCGGTAGATAGCCATTCCCCGCCGAAAAATAGCAGAGGTTCGCCGCGGCAGCCCCTCCGACACCAGCTGGGCGTTTCCGGCCGTGGAGGGGCAGTTTAGCGGTGGGTGCACGCCCACCGCGCGCAAGGTGTTCGGCGATTTGCCTGCCTCGGCGATGGACTCGGATGACGAGGAAGTGCTCGCCGCGCTGCTGGAGGAGGAAGCCGAGGCCGACGTCCAGGAAGAAGAGCATCTCATGGTGCTCGCCGCCCTCGCCCAGCTGCTGGCGAGCAATGAAAAGCCGCGGCGAGGTGGCTCGGCGCCGGGGCGGGTGAAAGCAAAGAACCGGCATCGTCTCGAAGGCTACTGCATGCTCTACTCCGACTACTTCGCCGATGCTCCACTTCACGGCGACAGAACATTTCGGCGCCGTTATCGGATGAGCAAAAAGCTTTTCCTCAGGATTGTGAATTCCATCCGGGAGTTCGACAACTACTTCAAATGCAAGATGGATTGCACCGGCAAACTTGGATTCACCTCCATCCAGAAATGCACGACAGCGATGAGGATGCTTGCATACGGAGCTCCCGGTGACTCACAGGACGACTATGGGCGCATGGCCGAGTCCACCAGCATAGAGTGTTTCTACAAGTTCTGTCGGGCAGTGGTGGCAGTGTTTGGACCGCAATACTTGAGAACACCCAATGCGGAAGACACTGCTCGGATCCTAGCACAGAATGCAACAAGAGGATTTCCTGGGATGCTTGGAAGCATCGACTGCATGCATTGGAAATGGAAGAATTGCCCATTTGCTTGGCAGGGGATGTACAAAGGCGCCAAAGGCGGTTGCAGTGTGGTACTTGAGGCGGTGGCCACACAGGACCTCTGGATTTGGCACTCCTTCTTTGGTATGCCAGCAACTCACAATGACATCAACATGCTGCAGTGCTCTCCTGTCTTTGCCAAGCTTGTTGAAGGCCATTCTCCTCTGGTGAACTTCGAGATCAATGGGCGGCACTACAGCAAGGGGTACTATCTAGCTGATGGCATCTATCCGAGATGGTCGACATTTGTGAAGACCATCAAAAACCCTGTGCCCGGAGGCAAGAACGCCTGGTTTGCGAAGATTCAGGAGGCTTGCAGGAAGGATGTCGAGGGGCATTTGGTGTGCTCCAATCTCGATTTGCTGTTGTCCGGTACCCCGCTCAGACCTGGTCGAAAGATCAAATGTGGGAGATCATGACCTGCTATGTCATCTTGCACAACATGATCATTGAGAGCGAGCAGGAAGAGCCAGTGTTTGACACTGAACCATACCACAGGCAGGGTCCTCTTGCCCAAGTTGATCACCAGCTACCGGCAACCTGGACTGCCTACCTCAGCATGCGTCAGGAGATCCGAGACCCACAGGTGCATCATCAACTACAGCAAGATCTGATAGAGCACCTATGGAGGCTCAAGGGCGACACCGTGCGCGACGTGTGATGAAATATGAGTTTTATTTTTTGAACTATATAATTTGTATTGAACTATTTTGTTGAAGTATTTGAATTTTCTGTGATGAAATATGTGATAAAAAAATATTTATGTTGATAATTGAACGCCGAGCCACGGCAAACCACGCCGAATATGGGCCTATTCTCGCCCATATGGGCCTTTTTCGCCGAAATGGGGCTTCAAAAGTGGGCCAAAATCGACGACTGGGCGCAAAACCGCCCCCAGCGCCGAACGAATCGCCGGCTCGCCCCCAGGGGGCGATTTTTATGCGTCCTGGGGGGGGGGGGGGGGCAACGGCTAGAGATGCTCTTACATCAGTCTTGGTTCCTTGAATTCTGCGGTTAGTGGCCTCTACTTATGCTTGCATCATCAGTGCCTAGAAATGCTTCTTGGGTTTACATGCCTGTTGTGTTTTGTTTAATATCGTGTCAAAAGTGCACCCAATTTTCGAATTCAGAGTAAGAAGTATTGGCTGAACAGAAAGAGTACTCACTTCAAGTAGGGGTTCTGTTCTTGCAACCTTGATTTCTTACTGTAGAGTTATTACTTCTCTCTGAAAGCAAAATAGTTTTCACTCTAGTTTCAGACTGAGTTTTCTTATAGAAGTTCCAGAATGAGTTGAACACAGCCTTCACATCTACACATTTCAGATATTCAAATTATAGCCACTGATGTTGGTATCTCAAGAAAATTCTTGTTAAAATTCACCAGATGATGGAGTGGAAACAACATGCGTAGGCATCGGAACAGCAATAAAGCGCTGCCAGGGCTGCAGTGAAGCGCCGCGGGGGTTGTCGAAGCTCTGGCGAGGGTTGCAATGAAGTGCCGCCGGGGCTGCAGTGAAGCGCCGCGGGGGTTGTTGAAGCTCCGCCGAGGGTTGCAATAAAGCGCCGCGGGGGTTGTCGAAGCTCTGGCGAGGGTTGCAATGAAGCGCCGCCGGGGCTGCAGTGAAGCGCCGCGGGGTGTTGAAGCTCCGGCGAGGGTTGCAATGAAGCGCCGCGGGGGTTGTCGAAGCTCCGGCAAGGGTTGCAATGAAGCTCCGGCGAGGGTTACAATGAAGCGCCGCCACAAGCTGCTGCCATGGGAGGTATTGCATGGTGCTGCGACCCGTGTATCTCGCCGGCAGCGGAAACTGACAATGCAACACGCGTGGTGCTGCGCGCGAGGGGCGGAGCTTCAATGCATTTTATGTTAATGTGATTGCGTACCCAAAAAAAGGATTTTATTTGGTAATCGTTTATTGGCTTGCCAAAGAGAAGTTTATTAAAAATCTATAATTAACGTCTTCAACGGACTTACTTATTTTCTGGTATGTACCAAAAGATAGTAAAATAATTTAATATATACCAGACATATCTTGTATCTACAAATGATTTTTCCATATTCTTTTGTTTTAGTTTATTATACCACGAGTTGTTTTCTCCAATAATTGTACATGCACCCTTTTGCGCGACCCATTGTGAAATTGTTTGTAATGGTTCACTATTTCACTTGCTAGATAAAGAATCCATGGGATATCGACTTTGAAATAGCACTTTTTTGGAAACATCGAGTATATGTGGACAAACGTGACAGTCGACATAAACCACCACGCGCACACAGTGACAACGCACCTACTGAAAATCTTAGTTTGAAGCTTCAAGCTTGACAGATTGACCTTAGACACATCGATATCGATGGGAACATACCACCGTTTAAAATAATGATTCGCATTCAATGTAACGCACATGTCATCTAAAACCTAGGTTCTAATTCGTGGTAGGCCAAGAGTGCGACCACTCTCTTAACCATCTGACCCATCTACACGAACGATTATTTCTTGGCCAACTTTAGACACGTCCATAACCGGCGGCTAAGCTGCTGCTACTTGAGGATCGAGCTGGATTGCGCACTAGAGTAGTTTGGGACGCACCGCATGCCTTTTCCGATTGACGGGTCACAAACATTGCCGGAGGTGTATAGTTATCTTGTAATCGCGGCGAAAGTTTGGGTGTTCATTCGTATCATGAATGCATGCATCTCTTTCGCCGTATGGAATGGTGCCGCACAATGCATGTGCATGCGTACATCCTTCCCATTATCTTTTCCCTATCTTGCAGAGCACTACCCCACTAGCAGGCGTACACTACTGCACGGGTCATAGACTTTATGCATGGTGCCGCACACAGTGCATGTATACATCCTTTCGATCACCTTTTTCTTATCTCGCAATACGTCTATTTCAAAATATATATATCTTGCACTACACGTACCCCATTAGCAGTAGTGTACTCTACACAAGTCATGACCTTTAAATATCTGTCGTCCATCCTAGCTCAGAGGGCATTGCCATGCACCACACAACTTTTTTCCCGAAGGAGCAAGAGAAAGTGCTTCTGTGACATTCCTCAGGCCATGCACTAATGCATGGGCCGCGATTGCACGCCGAGAATTATTATACTAGCTACTGTAACTTAGTTGTTTTTAGAGAGAATACTATATAACCCACTCCTTCGGTTCTAAAATATTTGAAATTTTAGATTTGTCCTATGTCAAACTTCATTAGATTTGACCATTTTTAGAAAAAGTTTGTATGTTATGATGAATCTAATAAAACTATTTTTTGTGTCATAAATGTTGTTGTATTTTTCTTTTAACTTGGTCAAACTTAAAGACATTTGACTTAGAGCAAACCTTAAACTTCAAGTAGTATTTTGAAACGGAGGAAGTAGCTGCTGGTGCTCATTTTTGAAGTTACATCATTGACCATTGCGATCCAGTAAATGCTCCGGATAATGCCAATTATTGGCCGCCCTGCGCTAATTGGAGCATCAGCTGCCTATTGTCTACTCTCTTCATTCCACAATATAAGAGCATTTTTTATACTAATATAGTATTATAAGGATACTATATTAGTGTCAAAAAACGCTCTTATATTATAGGACATACGGAGTAGAATACTTTCACGCCATGATTGCTGGCATGATTGACAGTAGCATGGTGCACACTATATACAGTGGCATTTTGGGAAGCAAAGCTACAGTTTTTTTTCGATAAATAACATTTCATTCAATTGATATATCGAGGTGATACAACAGCATTGAAGAATGCCCGGCCTCTGCATAGCGCGATGCACACAGCCAACATGTCCAACAAGCCTAAAAATAAATATCGTTTTGTAGCAAAAGTAAATCAGTCCAGCCTAGGGTGGGGCAACTCCTATCTGGAGATTACACCGCCATCCACGTTGGTAGAAAACCTCCCTGGCTGTATGCTCCAGCCATGTAGACGGCATCATAAAAAGGTCTCTGTCCTCCGGCCTCTGCAGGATAGACCACGTAAGAATGAGTTTAGCTATAGTAAACTACAGTACATGGATGAGTTTAAGTATGCATGCACACACACACGCATGCAAGTTTAGTTGTCGTGTCTATGCATTTTGTATCCAGTGGGTGCGTGCCGGCCGGAGGAGGGTGTCGGCCGGGGGCTTTGGCATAATGCTTAACTGTAGTAAGCGCGCCTGGGCGACGGCAATGTATAGGTCCATCGATCTGGGCGACGGCGTCGATCGTTCTGTTCGTTTTGAGGTGAGGTTCACCAGATAGCTAGCAAACAGAGACGTACAGGTGGTAACAGGGTGGAGATCGACGTAGACGTATGACATGGAATCAAGATGCACACAATAATTTAAGCGTTGATATATGTGCATCTCAACAACAAACACCCGTGAGTGACGTACGTGTCATTCCAGATCAGAGTCGAATGATGCACGCATCACGGGATCCAGTTAGTTTTGGGTATCCATGCAAATTGACAACTTGACGAGCATCTCCTCTCCTCCCTTGTGGCCCTCCCTTGTGGCGTCTCTGAACGCGATTGATGTAGAAGAACTAGTGGTTGGGGCGCCACCCTGTGGCGTCGCTTGAGAGTAAGCTATGCGCATGTTTTTATTAAAAAAATACATGTCCCCACCTCTGCCTAAGAAAATATCTCAGAAAAAAATTCTCACCTTCATCTAAAAAAAGAAGTAAAAAAATACCATCACAGTCTACCGGCGAGTGTTACTTTGCATAACCCTCCATTTAAAAAATATCAGAGGTCCTCACTTCCATCTAAAAAGAAAAAAAAATTTAAAAATAATCCACACCTTCATCTATTTTTTTCAAAAGATTTCTCATTGCAACCAACCAGTTTGTGCCATGTGGCATATCTGGTTGGCTGCCCTTTATGCGCCCTTCATTTAAAAAATACCAAAGGTCCTCACCTCCATCTAAAAAGAAAAAAATACATTTAAAAAATAATCCACACCTTTATCTTTTTAAAAAGATTTCTGACTACGGCCAACCAGCTTGCGCCACGTGGCATAGCTGGTTGGCCGCCCTTTATGCATAGCTTAATGGGTTTAATTCCAACAAGAGTTTACTAGATCGACTATTTTTCTAAACTAGACTGTTGTTGGTGGACAGCTGATTAAATTTTTATACCGAGTCATGAGAGTTTCCTCTTCAGCTGGTTTGGGCGTTAATTTAAAGCCGGGCGGTTCTCAACGAAATAGGGTTTCCCTCGCTTTATATTATAAAGCACGAACACCGATTACAATGTAACTGCGGTTCTCGCGCCTTCGTTCAAAAAACTTGATACAGTTGGGCAATTGCTGCCATTGGGTACGATAAGTTAGGTGATGAATATGTTGGTGCGAGTGTTGAGAAGGGTTGATTAGAGCATCAACAGCCATATATGGCAAATCCGACCCCTCAAACGCCCGCGGACACGTTCGGGCGTGTCCGCAGGCAGTGACCAGGCACATCTTAAATTTAACTTGTTGCATCCGGACATCTCATACTCGATTCTTATATTCATACAAAGACATGCAAAAGGAAGTAGAACCTACGTACTACGTAGATCCTAGCTACTCCTCGTCGGAGATCACGACGATCTCCGTGCCCAGCTCCGACAGCATGGGTGGCAGCTACAGCTCCGGCTCCTCCGGCTGCTCCACTCCGGCCTCCTCCGTCTCTATCTCCACGTCGAGTTCGGTGAACAGCGTGTCGGAATTTGCCTGCTCCCGGTGGAGGAATGCCCGGTTGGCCTCCACATAGGCCTCATCCTGGATGGACTCCAGGATGGCCTGCTGCTCGGCTATCTCGTCGGGCTGGGCGACGGCGAACTCCGCCTCCGCCTTCTCCATGTTGAATCCCGGCAGCTGCTGGTCCGGCTACTCCGGCTGCTCCTCTTCCTCCTCCGGCTCCTTCGGCTGCTCCTCCTCCGGCCCTGGCGAGTCCGCGGGCAGCCTGGCAGCGATGCGGGCGGCGCGAGCGGCTTGCCTCGCTCGGATATCCTGCTGGATCTCGTAGCGGCGCTCCGGCGTCAGCACCGCGTAGTACGGGTGATTCCTCTTCGAACCATGGCGTAGTGCCGGAGCGTGGGCGCAGCGTCCGACCGTGGGAAGGGCGCCGGAGCAGGAGAGGGAGGAGTTCGATGGGCTCGGACGACGGCCCGGAGAGGGGGAAGGCGATGGGTTAGGGTTGTGGGACGCCGGCCGGCTTAAATAGGCGGATTTGGTCTTGGACGGCGAGTCAGAGCGGCGCCACGCGGTGTTCACACAGCGGCGACGGATGCAGCATCCATCGAAGCGCCGGGTTTCCGAGCATTTCCGTGTGGGACCCTGCCGTAGGGCGTCCCATATCCGCCCCATATTTGGGCTGGATATGAGGGTGCCGGTCAGTCCGGACGTTTGAGAGCCGTTTAAGGGGGCCGTCTGGGTCAAAAATCATGACCGGGTTGTGATCGGGCAGACGCCCCGAATGTTTAAGGCGGATTTGAGAGGTCCGACCGCAGATGCTCTTATGCCTATCCGTGGCTGTTGGATCACAGTTCCCTGTATCCGACGCCTTTCAAGGACAGTAGCGGGTACGTGCTGAACGGTGAATGCATCAACTTGTCTTTTAAAAATTCATGATCGATCGGTGCTTGTAGTGTGGCATGATTATTATTTTTTATTTTTGTAACGGAGGCAAAAAACGGAGGTGGCAGACGGAGCTCCAAGTGGAAGCTCATCCAGACATACTAGATCGGGATCGCGCCTTGGCGCGGGGTGCCGGTCCAAATGTTTATATACACACAATAAAAAGCCTCTGAACAATGCATGAACATAGAAAGCATGTTTCGCCGTTAGGTTTAGCACTAAATATCTCAGGCATAAAAGATTCGACAGCACATAGTAGCTTACAGACAATTTATAACAACCAAACTGATAAATCCTTGATGGTAGAAATGACGACAGAAGCTGAAGTCATCTCGACAGGCCTAATGTAGACCAGATAGAAATTGTGGCTTGCCGCACCCCTACGCGTGCGATCACTCCCAACCCGGTAATAAAGCATCAGCTCAAAGATGCATGTAAGAACACCAGCAAGCAACAATCCAATGTACATTCTTTATCAGAGTTAAAAGTAGCTCACAACAAATACATAAAATACAGAATCAACTTCTTACTGGGAACAATACATGGAAAGCACATGCATTTATTAGTTTGGTCAGACCAGAATTGCTCATCACAACAAAGTTAAAGTAAACTGCAAATTTGCAGTAGAGCAAACCCTAACATTTCACTATTTTGCTCACAATATTGGGATCACAAATTTAGTGAATTTAGTAACTGGATATTTATCACCCCACTTTTCAGCATATAGTTTCCTGTTTAATTTACTCCAGAGAGCCCAACACGCGATGGGGAAAAGTAGGGATAGGGAGGAAGGTAGAAGGGCAGCATAAACATCTCGTCTTTCACGGCTGGTTATGGGCCGAGATCAAAAGGCGGTTGTTTCTCAATTTGACTGAAAATGGTCTACCACAACCAAAAACACACAAATTGACCTGCTACAGAGACATTAGTTAGTAAGCAAATGTCAATACTATTATTAGTCTGCAAGTACATCAGTCTACAAATTCACTTGATAAATAATGCTTATACCGTCAGCTAATCACAAATGCAAGGAATTCAAATAAACAGTGATACGAGCTTGATGAAAAACAGATTTATAACAACCAAACTGATAAATTATGGCAGACAGATAATAAAACGGTGTTACTGGCTTATATAAAATCATGCCAAGACATGTAACACTTCTCATGTAAGCCACCACATGAGTCGCTGGTATTAATCTCATGCCAACACATGCCCGAAAGAGAAATATGAAATGGCTAAACTCTCTTCAAGGATGTCTCATTAAGGTTTATATAACTGCAATCGCTTTGACAGAAATCAATATAAATCAACAGCTAGCAGCTAGCCATACATAGTATTGTGCAGGAAGACATTTCTTCTAAAAGAACACTGCAAATATGTGATTGCTTGGGGAATAACTGAAGGAGCACTGGGATTACATCCTAGCCAAATTGAATACAACTCTATATTGAAAAAAAGCATGTATATGTGAGGTGATTAAACTTTAATTGGATAGAGGTGATCCTATTTGTGCTTTTATGAAGAAATAGAAACTAAGCCATCAACACAATCACTGGATCAAATAATAAATGACCTAAACCAAGATTGATATGCAGAAAGACGCAACCGAGTCGCATAATTGACTTGTTTCTATTATTAATTGTTTTTTATTGCAATTCTAAATATGTGGTTGTAACTACATAGTTATAACCTAACTTACATGACAAAATAGAACATGGATCTATGATTCTCCAAGGAGTAATTAATTTCCCTAAAAAACAATAATTCATAGTCCAACAGTAGCTGAAGTTGCTGAACTGATGGCCATTCTTTCCTGGCGATATATGGATCAATCAATAAAGAGAGGGGTGCCAGGGACTCACCGATTGAGGATGTAACCGGGTAAAAGGGGCGACCTCGCCTCAGTAGGGCTCAGTCGCAACCAGAATAACATTTTGTCAGTTTTTTTAGTAATACTAATATTTGGTTAATGGGGCACCAAAGGAATCTCCTATATGATTTAGTGATTAAAGAATAATATTAAAGATGAATCTCCCGTTGGTTCACAAAGTATGCAATTTTTCTCTCAGCTGAAATGAGAACCACATTTTGTCAGCGATATTTGGTTAATGGAGCACCAACAAATCTAGTAGAGTATTTCATTTGGAGGTTAAAGGGAATAAGAATAAAGGATGTAAAATAACTAGTGACACATTAGCTCTAACTACACACTTGGCAAAGAAATACATTAGGTGATTAATGATTATCTGTAGCTAAATCTTATCTTAAGTACAACCAAGATGAACGGAAACATCTCACCTCACTTTGGGTGGAAAACACTCTTCTCTGATTGATCGTTCAGTTACACAGTCATCCGCTTAACACATCGCAAGTCGATCTGCAACCACATAAGCAAGCATTTGCATTAGAACAGAAGGAGGAATGAAATGTTTGATCGTTCATATGGTAGTACTGATCCTAGTGCAATGCTAAATAGGAGATTAGTAACACACATCACTCTCCCGGCAAGAAGCAGCTCTCCCGGCAGTAACACGCATCGCTCTCTCGGCAGAAGGTGACTCTTCTTCAGATTGTTGACCATATTCATCATTCACAATAACGAAGTACAACTCCAAATCTGAGAGGTCGCCGATAATGCTGAGCATGGAAAGGTTTATGTAGTTACCATTAATGCAATCAACGAGTACCAACTATTGCTTGATGCATATAAAAACAATCAGAAGGTTGTCTACCTAGATTTCTTCCTACCCAACTTTCCTTTATCAGCAAGGAGGAACTGTTATTTTTTCGTATATAAACAATAAGCAGGTGACCTAATGGACTATGCAACCCATAGATTAATTATGCAAGCAGTAACCATTCCTATAATTAGCAAGCATCAATCATTGCTTGGTGAATCTATAAACAACGAGGAGGCGGTCTAATTCTGGAACACATAGATTAATTATCTGTGTAGGCAGACTTCCTCTGTTAGGAAGCAGCAACTACTACCTGCTGCACATATTTCTGCCAAATCACTAACCAGAACAGGTATTGCGGTGCACTGAAAATTGGGCACACCCTACAGACATGGATATGAACCAAAATGCATATATCTCTCCCAAAGCACTAAGCAGGAAGTAAACCACCAGGGCAACCATAAGTACATATGGCCAGCCATATCTTATGAAGGTATCCTATGCTACAAAGACACAATACCCAAAAGGAGATTTGGATTGCAGTGCAGCCTCACAATTGAAGCCGAAAACATCAAAGATTAAGCATATCAAGAGTGCACATTTTTATCGGATAGAATCTCACTTGAAGGCGTGACAACATGTTTCCTTTGCACATCATAGGTCAATCCACAACCAAAACGAACCAAATGTTCACAATATCCTTTCCTATATGCATCAAGCAGAATTCAAAATCTCATGGAGGCTCTATACCATTTGCCTTTGGCCACCACCTGCACAATACACAACCAAATTTAGCTAAAGTTCATAATAAACATGCATGCAATGATAACAACCTATATTAATTTTATAGCTCACTTGCAGGAAACCAGAAGCTATGTTCTGGCAATGAACCAGAAAAGGAGGAGAAATTCAGAAAAAATCTAGTATGTAACCTAGTTTAACAATGCTTATATCCCCAATCCAAACTCTACATATTTCAGCTCACTAAAGCTTACCAAAAATAAAAAACAGTACCCTGATTTTGGAACTTGAATCTGCAAACATGGTGTCTAACTAAAAATCAGAGTCATGGTCAAGATAAAGGAGCACCTCGGGAACGAGAGCGGTGACTAAAAGCATCAGACCACCAAACATCCCAAAACATCAAGTCGCCATCCTTGTCTCCGTTCCGCTCACCGCCACGAGACTCATCTCCTCGTTCCCACCCTGCATCCAAGAGCCAAATTGTCAGAAACCCACCAGAAGAACATGTAATCGCGACAATAAGGGTAAATAGTGATCCTATCTCCTGTCCCCCTTCACCCTCCCACACATGCATGATTTATTATTCGTGGAAGAAGACTATATCAAATGTTCTAAGTAGGATCGAATAGTTCATCACATCATTATACCAAGATCACACACACACACACTGGCAAATCATCTCAAAGGCTGATGCCAACAAAAGAGGGTACATAGTGCAGAAGACCGAGGCCAGCAAAAGAGGGTCCTTGCACAATAAATAGCAATAGAACCAACCAACGATCCTGGAAATAAGAGTACGTACTAAATTTGCAGGCAATGAAATAATCACATTTGTAATGATTGTCCATAGATTTGTCTTAATTGATCATAATCCACTGCACTCCTGACACTAAACAAATTCATAACCGCTCGTTTCTAAAATATGATGTTGTGAATATAAGTAACCTTCAGAAGAAAAGGAATAATTTCTAGCCTAGAAATAGCTCACAACCAACAGTATCCATCACCACTACAATGTTGTCATAGCAGCTATGAATCCACCCAATTAATCCTTGAGGCAAAGAACGAAATCAGAGACTAACCCAGACCAACAATTAATCTTCATTATACTAACCAGCCATGCAATCAATCCTTAAGCTAAAGAACTAAATCAGAGACCACCCAGACCAACAATCAACCCTCAAGCCAAACACTCGAACCAACAAATTTGGGACACATTTTTGTCTTACATAATTCAGCGTGCAGTGAATCCTAAAGCCAAAGAACCAAATCAGAGACTAACCAGTTCAAAAGTCAATCCTTAAGCCAAGCACCCAGACCAACTAATATGTGACACACTTCAGACTGATATAATCTAGGAAGCAATCCTCAACGTAAGCACCTAATCCAACAAGTAATCATCATGGTGAGCACCTAAACCAGGGACTAACCTAACTAACAAGCCATGCCATCCATGCGGTTAACCCTCTCGCTAAATGGCCAAATCATCCGGCAAGCAATCCTCAAGATGAGCACCTAAACCCAGGACTAACCTAACTAAATCCACGCCATCTATGCAATTAATCGTCAAGCCAAAGAACCAAATCAGAGACTAATCAGCCCAACTTAAGCTAACACCGAAACCAACAAATCTGGGACACACTTTAGACTGACACAATCCAGCAACTAATCCTCAAGCCAGGCACCTAAACCAGCAAATAACCCAAGGTAACAGTGAGGCCAGCCAAATATTGTAGTCCTGCATAATCAAACAACAGCAGCACATGCCAAACCCACAGCCAACGGACAAAAGAAGGAAGAAACAAAAAACTACGAATCTGGGCTTGCCATTGAGTTGTTTGCAAAGCAACAAAAGACCCCAGGGATCGAAGCAGATCCGAGCACGAAATGCATCCAAAGGAATTAAGAGGAAATAAAGGAAATGCTCACGACCAGAAAGCTTTCTTCCTCCCTCACAGCAGTAGAAGATGTCAGGACGACCTTGATCCGCAACAAATGCAAACAACGGCAGGAAGCAACCTGCAGCAAAATCGAACGTGAGTCCCGTGACCATATCAAAAGCAACCTAGCAAATCAACTGCAGGAATCCCACAAGCATCTCAACCAGCGCCGACACGCGAGGAAGCCATCGCATAAGACCTAGGAGGAGCAGTAGATCGAGGACGGTTGACACCTTGAGGAGGAGAACTCCTGCAGTTCGGGAGAAGCAACGGTCACCGCTGCCTCCGCAAGATGGATCGGAGGCGGCTCACCTTGGGTCGTCTTCTTCCTGGAGGAGCACGAACACAAGGACAGCGGTCCGGTGCTCCCGCTGTGTGGTCGAACAGGAGGTGTCGACGGCCGGCGACGGATGGCGGCTCGACCTCCCCTGGTCGTTCTCCTCCTTCCCGCCGTGCTCCTGCTCCTGCTGCGGCCCTCGCCGTCGATGGTGGCCGCGCCGGCTTGGAAGAAGGGGGGTCGGGGTCAGCGCGAAGGGGCTCAAACCGGACCAGACCAGTGAGAGGTTGCCGCGGAGCACCGCGCCACGGCGGAGAAGGAGGAGGGGGTGGGCCGCTCGCCGAGGGTAGGCGGCGGCGGACGGGGAGGATGGGAGAGAGATGTGCGGGAGAGGGAAGTGGAGGAGAGATCGACCGATTGGGGATGAGGCAACGAATAGGAGAAGGGCACATGTTGACCTAAGATGTGAAAAGACGAAGATACCCTCTGCGGGCCACGGGAATAACGGCGGTGGCACGAGATCTTTACAGCGGGGGGTGAAACTGTTCATTGTAGCAGTGTCACGGGCTCGATCCGACGGCCGATGTCAACCGGTGGCTTGATCCGACGGTGCAAAACGCATCAAAAAATCGATCGAACGGCCAGAATGATCTAAACTCTAAGAACGCTCGGGAGCTCCCAACTAACATAGTTCTGGATTGGACAAAGCACGCATGCATAGCCGCAATCGGACCACACTGAGTAAGCCATGCAGGGACCGGGCAGCGAGCCAGTGGCAATACCTAGCTAGCTAGCTAGCTTGTCTGTGCGTGCATGGCGATATATGTAGGAATGATCGTGCATGCATGCATGTGACGCTATACATGTCTGTATGCTACTGCCTGCAGGTCAAGGTCAGCCGGCCGGCCACCGGCGAGACCAACCGTCGGCGCAGAAGGTCGTCGCTAGCTTGCTCCACGATCAGTACTAGTGTCTACCTGGTCCAGGCCTGCATCTTGGATTATAGGGGCCAGTTCTTTTTATGGCTTTTTTGGGTTTTTAGAATAAGCTGCCTCTATCCAACTTATTTTATAAATCCAATCAATTTTTTAGAAACCTAGTCAAGTATTAATTAGTAGGCCTATAAAAAAGTAGATTTTGTTAGGCTTCTAGAATAAGATAAATAAGATGCCGTTTATTTCAACTTATTCTAGAAGTCAACAAAAGAACTGGCCCTAGAGTTTGCATGCACTTACGCTCATTAATTAATCACCTACAAAAACCTCAGGGAAGACTGGTGCATGTGTAATTGTATATGCGTATGACGTACGTACAGGCCATGCGTGCCGTCTTCTTTTACATAACTTCTTTATGCTTCAAAGGCTTGTACTCTAGAGACATGCATGGTTTATTAATTGTCCTAAATAATATCTCAAAATGTTCCAATGAAAGGAAACAGAATCCTCGGAAAAGAATAGAAAAGGTTAATACTTCTTTTTTTAACACAATATAGACGCAAACGCTCATACATATGCAGTCAGTCGCGTGACTAACACAAGCGCAGTTTAGTATCCTTTCTATTGAAAATTCACAAAAATGTAGAAGTTTTGCTCATATGATTATTTCATCAATATTAGATAAAAACAGTCTGTAAAAATATAGTGGATTGTTTTTGCTATTGCGAAAAATTGATATAGATGTACTTTTTAAAGAATAATCTACAATTTTAAAAGAAGCCTATATACTTCACAAAGTGTTCTAGTATTTCAAATAAATTTTACTTATTTTTAAAACATGTACATGTATTTAAAATGAATTTTACTTCACTAAAATGTTTATGTAAGTAAAAAAAGTTTCAAAACATCTTCTTTTTTGCATTTTTTTAAAATACTCATATAATTTGAAAATTGTTCTTGCACAATTTCAAAAACTGTCGATATTTGAAAGCACTTGTGTAATTTCTTTAAAAATAAAAATATAATTAAGAGTAAAACAGGAAGAGAACAAACATAAATGAAAATGAAACATATAAAAATTAAATAGAGGCCATGGATGAAAAAAAAGAATCAAGAACAAATAAAACCTATGTAAATAAAAAGAAAACTGATTAAGCCAACAATAAATCCGGGCTGGTCAGGTGCAAGCCCATCTAGAGCGCAAGAGACGAGAGCTTGCTATATAGCTCCCAATAAATGACATATAGACTTTGGGGCCATTTCTATTTGTCGACCAGCAGTCTGCGCCAGTAACATGGGCCAGCCCAATTAATCGTTAGCCTATCGTCTGATTACGAATTTAGAAAGGTTATGTGGTTGGTTTCTTCAGTTTTCGGAAGGTTCTTGTTCAACATCATTTTTTTTTCTTTTTGGTTACTTTCTAAAGGTTTTACCGGTTTTTTCTTTTTGGCCGCTATTTCTTTCCTGTTCATTTTTTGTTTTTTTCTTTCTCTTTTAAAAAAATTCACCTCTTTTTTAAATGTTCCCAAAATTTAGAAAGCGTCGTCGCGGGACCTGACTGCGGAGGAGGAGAAGGATCGCCGCGAGGTGGACTCCGACGTCCGCGCTTCTGTCCCCAGCGACCTCTTCATCGACACCTCGGTGTCCGCCTCAAGATCCATGACCCGCGCCTCAAAAGCACAGGTTTTCACCCCCGGCCCCCTGATTCATCCCCACCAAATTTGGTCATCTTCATCCTCCAAACCAAGGCCCATTTCCCTCAATAATGGTGTACTGCATTGCATGTAGCTTCCAGATTCCCAGTCATCTTCTCCGGCCTCCTGATTCAGTGCACCTTTTGATGGGTCAGAGCAAGGATAGGCACCAACTCAACAACCTGTTCTTTTAGTAAGTGCCAAGCGCCAATCTTTTGGAAGTCCATATAACGAAATTTCATGTCTTGGATGCAAAGATGCCAACCGAATATCCAATACGACTTGCTGGTACCTTTAGTTTAAATGTTTGATCATTTAATTCAATGCATGTGGGTATTTGTCAAAAACAAAGTTTGTTAAAAGTGCATCCTTTTCCCAAGTTAACTGGGGCTCTTTAATTTATATGAGTTGTTTTGTAATAATTATTTTCTTTTAAGTCGTTGCAAAGTCTTTTTCTATCACTCCTTTCTCGACTCAAGTGTGTGGTCAGTAGCTGGATAGCCAGGTTTATCTCTAGAGCCGCTCGAGCTTGGTTCGCTAAACTGGCCTCTGAGAAACACTCCGCCTTCGGGAAGGGAGGTCGAAGCAGAAGGCTGTCCCACTTGAAGTCTAGAGATCGGATGTGGAGTGTTAAAGCACGATGGAAGAACAAATTAATTTTAAGACCAATTTTGGATTGTCACCAAAAAACTAGATTCAGTCTAGACGTAAAGTTTTTATAGTTTTTTGGTTTTCTGAGCTTATGGCAGCTTTTACCTATTTGTATGTTTTTCTTTTAGGAGGCGGGACATCCTGTTGACCGAGGTGCCATGCATGATAATTCAGCTCGGGGAATCTTTTTCGACCTGCAGCTCGACATCTTTCCTGCCGACCTGCACCTCGGCGTTGGCAAAACACACATTACATCACTAGTAGAAAACATGGCTTTGGTTCAGGCCTGGCCAGCCCATTAGTCCCGGTTCAGTCATGAATCGGGATCCATGGGGGCATACGTCCCGGTTCGTGCGCCCAGGGGGCCGGCCAGGCCTCATGGGGCAATGGTCCCAGTTCGTCTGGACCTTTTTGTCCCGGTTCCAGACACGAACCGGGACCAATCGGCCTCGCTCCTGGCCCACATCCATTGGTCCCGGTTCGTGGCTGGAACCGGGACCCTTTGGTCCCGGTTCCAGCTACGAACCGGGACCAATGAGGTGGCTATATATACCCCTCGCCCGCGAGCAAAGCATTCCACTGCTCTGTTTTTTTCTGGTTGGCGGGGGAGGGCTTTGTGGTGCTCTAGCTCACCTCCTATGCACATGAGGTGTTCGATGAAATGCCCGAGCCACACTACTTAAGCTTTCTCCTCTCCAAACTCGACCTCCAAGCTCCATTTTCCTCAAGATTTGTCTAGGTTTAGCGGTCCGTCACGTCCCATCCCCGTCTTCACCGCCGTCGATCACCCGCGCCGATCTCGTCGTTGGCACCACCGTGGTGAGCCTCTTGTTCTTATCTTCTTTCTGAAAGGAAAAAAATTCTTACTTGTATGATTATATAGATACTTGTCTAATTTTCTTACTTTTATTATCGCTTGTTATTATATAGTGCGATGGTTTTGGTATCCGCCCCCGTCGGCCCTCGTCCTTTCTATGATTCGGATGTGGGACATATTATCTTTTATAACTATTTGGTTCATTTATTGTTTTTGACAATTATGCCGACCAACGTGACATAGATTTTATTTACCTAGGAGGTATGTGAACGGGAAATTCCAACCGACCCTATTGTCGAGTGGTTAAATTTAGTTGAAGAAGAAAACAATTACTTGAAGGAAAAAATAAAAAAATTGAGGAGGAGAAGATGATATTGGAGTTGCATGTTGCGGATGTCGTCGATGATCGCAAGATCAAGATGGATGCAATGCGCTTGAAGATTAGAAAGATTAGAAAATATGCCATTCATACCGAGGCTTGGTATCATTATGCCGTTGGATCAATTGTTACCTTGGTTGCGATTATGATCGCATTTGTTGTTGCATTGAAATGTTTTACATAGTTTCAATGTATGGTTTAATTAGATGCTCTGGAGAGCTATATGTTGTTCAATGAGAACTATGTATGTACTTTGGTTTTAATATGATGATGAACTTCTATTAATTTGGTCACTTATCTATTCATGATGTTCTGTAATGGTTTTTGACACACTTAATTATATATTATGCACGTAGATGAACCGGCAATGGATGTATGGTGACAGACACACCTCTGATTACATTAAGGGCGTGCATAATTTTCTCCAAGTGGCTGAGGCAAACAAGCAGAACAGTTTTATGTGTTGTCCATGCCCTATATGTGGGAATACGAAGTCTTACTCTGACTCGAAAACCCTTCACACCCACCTGCTTTATAAGGGTTTCATGCCACACTATAATGTTTGGAACAAGCACGGAGAAATAGGGGTTATGATGGAAGACAACGAAGAAGAAGAGGACGATGACAGCTATGTGCCCCCTGAATACGGTGATGCTGCAACAGGGGAAGCCGCTGAAGATCAAGAGGAACCAGACGATGTGCCCGATGATGATCTCCGCCGGGTCATTGTTGATGCAAGGAGACTGTGCAAAAGTCAAAAGGAGAAGCTGATGTTCGATTGCATGTTAGAGGATCACAAAGAGGGTTGTACCCCAATTGCAAAGATGGCAACACAAAGCTCGGTATCGTACTGGAATTGCTGTGGTGGAAGGCAGAGAATGTTGTGCTTGACAAAAGATTTGAGAAGCTACTGAAAATATTGAAGAAGAAGCTTCCAAAGGATAACGAATTTCCCGACAGTACGTATGCAGCAAAGAAGGTCGTATGCCCTCTATGATTGGAGGTGCAGAAGATACATGCATGCCCTAATGACTGCATTCTCTACCGCGGTGCGTATGAGGATTTGAACGCATGCCCGGTATGCAGTGCATTGCGGTATAAGATCAGAAGAGATGACCCTGGTGATGTTGACGGCGAGCCCCCCCAGGAAGAGGGTTCCTGGCAAGGTGATGTGGTATGCTCCTATAATACCACGGTTGAAACGTCTGTTCAGAAACAGAGAGCATGCCAAGTTGATGCGATGGCACAGAGAGGACCGTAAGAAAGACGGGAAGTTGAGAGCACCTGCTGACAGGTCGCAGTGGAGAAAAATCGAGAGAAAGTACCAGGCTAAGTTTGCAGGTGACCCAAGGAACGTATGCTTTGGTTTAAGCGCGGATGGCATTAATCCATTCGGGGAGCAGAGCAGCAATCACAGCACCTGGCCCGTGACTCCATGTATATATAACCTTCTTCCTTGGATGTGCATGAAGCGGAAGTTCATTATGATGCCAGTTCTCATCCAAGGCCCTAAGCAACCCGGCAACGACATTGATGTGTACCTAAGGCCATTAGTTGAAGAACTTTTAAAACTATGGAATGGAAAAGGTGTACGTGTGTGGGATGAGCACAAACAAGAGGAATTTGACCTGCATGCATTGCTGTTTGTAACCATCAAGAATTGGCCTGTTCTCAGTAACCTTTCAGGACAGACAAACAAGGGATACCACACATGCACGCACTGTTTAGATGACGCCGAAAGTATATACCTGGACAAATGCAGGAACAATGTGTACCTGGGGCATCATCTATTTCTTCCGACCAACCATCAATGTCAAAAGAAAGACACGCATTTCAAAGGCGAGGAAGGTCACCGGAAGAAGCCCGCCATGCGCACCGGTGATCACGTACTTGCTATGGTCAATGATTTACAGGTAATCTTTTGAAAGGGTCCCGACGGACTATCTGTTCCGAATGACGCTGAGGGACGCGCACCCATGTGGAAGAAGAAATCTATATTTTGGGACCTACCCTACTGGAAAGACCTAGAGGTCCGCTCTTCAATCGATGTGATGCACGTGACAAAGAACCTTTGCGTGAACCTGCTAGGATTCTTGGGCGTGTATGGGAAGACAAAAGATACACCGGAGGCATGGGAGGACCTGCAATGTTTGCACGAAAAAGACGGCATGCCTGCAAAGCAGTATGAAGGTCCTGCCAGCTACGCTCTTACCAAAGAAGAGAAGGAAATCTTTTTTGAATGCCTGCTCAGTATGAAGGTCCCGTCTGGTTTCTCATCGAATATATAGGGAATAATAAATATGACAGAGAAAAAGATTCAGAACCTAAAGTCTCATGACTGCCACGTGATTATGACGTAACTGCTTCCAGTTGCATTGAGGGGGCTTCTACCGGAAAACGTTCGATTAGCCATTGTGAAGCTATGTGCATTCCTCAATGCAATCTCTCAGAAGGTGATCGATCCAGAAATCATACCAAGGCTAAGGAGTGATGTGGCGCAATGTCTTGTCAGTTTTGAGCTGGTGTTCCCACCATCCTTCTTCAATATCATGACGCATGTCCTAGTTCATCTAGTCGACGAGATTGTCATTCTGGGCCCCGTATTTCTACACAATATATTCCCCTTTGAGAGGTTCATGGGAGTCCTAAAGAAATATGTCTGTAACTGCGCTAGGCCAGAAGGAAGCATCTCCATGGGCATCAAACAGAGGATGTCATTGGGTTTTGTGTTGACTTCATTCCTGACCTTAAGAAGATTGGTGTCCCTCAATCGCGGCATGAGGGTAGACTGACTGGAAAAGGCACGCTAGGAGGGGACTCAATAGTATGCAGGGACAAGAATTCTTGGTCTAAAGCACAGTACACAGTTCTACAGAACTCTACCTTGGTAACCCCGTATGTCGATGAACACAAGAACATTCTGCACTCCAAACACCCGGAGCAGTGTGACGACTGGATTACATGTGAACACATCAGGACTTTTGGCAGTTGGTTGCAAACACGTCTCATGGGTGACAACACTATTTCTGATGAGCTGTACTCGTTAGCCAGGGGACCATCTTCGACTGTATTGACTTACAAAGGGTACGAGATAAATGGGAATACATTTTACACGATCGCCCAAGATCAAAAGAGCACCAACCAAAACAGCGGTGTCCTCTTTGATGCAGCAACCAAGAGGGGAAAGGACACATATTATGGTTACATAGTGGACATATGGGAACTTGACTATGGACATGATTTTAAGGTCCCTTTGTTTAAGTGCAAATGGGTTAATCTGTTAGGAGGCGGGGTACAGGTAGACCCACATTACGGAATGACAACAGTGGATTTGAACAATCTTGGGTACACAGACAAACCATTCGTCCTAGCCAATGATGTGGCGCAGGTTTTCTATGTGAAGGACATGTCTACCAAACCGAGAAAAAGAAAAAAAAAATAAGGAAGTGAATATATCATACGATGAGCTAAAGCGCCACATAGTTCTTTCAGGAAAAAGAGACATCGTGGGATTGGAGGGCAAGACAGACATGTCTGAAGATTATGAAAAGTTTCATGAAATTCCTCCCTTCAAAGTCAAGGCTGACCCAAGCACACCCTATTAAGCGATGAAGAATATCCATGGTTACGGCGCAATAAGGAAAGGACACAAGCGAAGAAAAAGTGAAGACTTTCTCTCCACAACTATTATGATGATGCCTTTGATCTAGAATATCACTGCAGTTAGATGTGGAGAAATGAAATATCTTTTGTAAGAGACGAGTTTCCGTATGAAACCCTGATACTTCGAAAGAGATCATCAGTTTTGTACATGAAGGGCATCCAGTTTTTGCCGTAACCCTCTCAACTTTTTAGCACATGCTATGTGGGTGAAATGATGATACCATGCAAATTTTCAACCTCTTCAGAGTTCATTTGAAGTGCTTTTCAATATCACGGTCATATAGCTCAAAAAAATCAGTAAATGCATGAAAAATAACAAATGAAGTCAGAAAGGGTTCAAAATTGATGATGTGGCTTTGAATGGTGCATTTTGAACACACAAAAAGTCTGGAGTTCAAATAAGTTCAAAAAATGAAATCCCTTTGTAATAGAAGAGTTTCCGTATGAAACCTTAATACTTCGAAAGAGATTGTCCGTTTTGTACACGAAGTGCATCCAGTTTTTGCCGTAACCCTCTCAACTTTTTAGCACATGCGATGTGGGTGAAATGATGATACCATGCCAATTTTCAACCTCTTCAGAGTTCATTTGAAGTGTTTTTCAATTTCAGGGTCATATAGCTCAAAAATCAGTAAATGCATGAAAACAACAAAAAGTCTGAAAGGGTTCAAAATTTATGATGTGGCTTTGAATGGTGCATTTTGAACACACAAAAAGTCTGGAGTTCAAATAAGTTAAAAAAATAAAATCCCTTTGTAACAGACGAGTTTCCGTATGAAACCCTGATACTTCGAAAGAGATTGTCCGTTTTGTACACGAAGTGCATCCTGTTTTTGCCATAACCCTGTCAACTTTTTAGCACATGCTATGTGGGTGAAATGATGATACCATGCCAACTTTCAACCTTTTCAGAGTTCATTTGTAGTGCTTTTCAATTTCAGGGTCATATAGGTAAAAAAGAATGAACTAAATCCAAAACTCGTCTGAAATTCATGAAACTTGGCATGCTGTCATGGAGCGGTATCAACATGCCGTGGTAAAAAATTTGTCCCATTTGGGGCAGGTTTGGTATAAGCTTCTCACAAACCAGAGCTTCTCACAACAAGCATGCTGGTTTCAGTAGGGAACGTGCCACCTTTGGGGACGAAAAGATATCCGTTGCCTCTTATTGCTTTAAAAAAATTTAGAGTGTCAACATAGAACAACAGGAGTGTTGTGTTCAATTTTAGATTTTTTCGGGGATTGTTTGGACATTTTTGTACATAACTGGGTTTCCCAAGCATTTTATGCGCATAATTCAAATTTGAACTACATGCACATTCTCCAATGCATATAAACTGGTTGAAACATCAAATATGTGTCCTTGGTTGCATGCTTAGGTCCCATGCAAGAAATGGGAATGAATTTCAAACACCCTGCCACCGTCACTCGGCCGCAAACATTGAGATACATGGCTTTTAAATTCTAGTAAATCCAAAACTCGTCTGAAATTCATGAAACTTGGCATGCTATCTTGGAGCAGCATCAACATGCCGTGGTAAATTTTTTGTCCCATTTGGGGCAGGTTTGGGTATAAGCTTCTCACAAACCTTAGCTTTTCACAACAAGCGTGATGGTTTCGGTAGGGAACGTGCCACCTTTGGGGACAACAGGAGTGTTGTGTTTACTTTTGGATTTTTTCGTTGCCTCTTATTGCTTTCAAAAAAATTCTAGTGTCAACATAGAACAACAGGAGTGTTGTGTTTACTTTTGGATTTTTTCGGGGTTCGTTTGGCCATTTTTATACATTAACTGGGTTTTCTAGAAATTTTATGTGCATAATTCAAATTTGAACTACATGCACAAGCTCCAGTGCATATAAATTGGTTGAAAAATCAAATCTGTGTTCTTCGGGGCATGCTTAGGTCCCATGCAAGAAATGGGAATGAATTTCAAACACCAGGGCACTGTTGATTGCTGGCAAAACGTTGAGATACTTTGTTTTTTAAATTCTAGTAAATCCAAAACTCATCTGAAATTCATGAAACTTGGCATGCTATAATGGAATGGCACCCGACATGCTGTGGTATTTTTCGTGTCCATTTTGAGAGAAGGCGCACTCGAATAACAGCCAACAAAGGCATTTTGAAACAAATAGCTGCCACTGTAACATCTCAAACGTTTTGTATAATTTAAATTGTGTGCGTTCTGTTAACCATTCACGTGACGCCACGCCTCCCTCTTTTAATGGCTAGGAGGTTCCGTGCGGACAAGTGCTTGAGTGCTTGACTAAACGGAAGGCGTGCGAGCGGTACTCCAATGCGGAGGATCAACGGGAAGCATGCGAGCTGTACGCCGCGCAGGCTCACCAGGAAGCGAGCCCTTTGACTTCCATGGCCGCCCGCCTTGCTCGCATCCTCTCCATTAATGGCGCCCAAGCCGCAGTTTAATTCGGTTTTTAAATATAAAACACTCATCACAAATGTTTTAGTTAGAACACCTGTATGCAAACCGACAGCTTCCGCAGGAAGCCAAGGAAAAATGTGCCGAGCAGGATTTGTGCAGCTCTTGTTGGCAAACGTTTTAGACAGAATACCCGTATGAAAAGTGAGAGCTATGGTCTTCCCCCTTAAGTCGAGGGAAAATCCGCAGCGCAGGATTTGTGCATCCCTTCAACGCAAACGGTTGTTTTGTATGACCCGTGTGCAACCACGTACAAACAATTTGGTAAGATTTGCATCTGTCATATTAGGTATGTTGCCATTTGTCAAACTGGAAAGATTTACATTTGTTGATCTAGTAACGTTGCCATTTGTCAATCCTTGTAACACTGCGATTTGCCAAAATATGCAGCTAGAAATCACTAGCACTATCTAATTTTTGCAACTAAAATTCAGTAATGAAGCATAGATTTCATTCATAGATTAAGCAGTAGTTCTTAATTTATACAAACAGTTCAACTCGACAGCTGAACCGACCCCTACTACGAAAAGATGAAGCAGGATGCCCAGAGAACAAGTCCCCTATCCTGGCACAGGGCCTGGATGCGACAACTGGATGAACCTCACCTCAGGTTCACGGCCAAGAGCATGTACACATGCTACGAGATGCACAGGCGGATCGTTGACATGAGGAAGTGCCTCGTTACCCAAATCGACGAGCCCGGATCGAGCCACAAGCAGAGCAAGCGTCACAAGAAGTAGATGATGATCAGATAATCGTTTATGCTAGTTAATCATGCAAGTAATATATAGTTTACTTTATTGGTGTGTGGAAATGTCATGTGTGTAGTAGCCACCTATGTAATTATGCATGTAATAGTTTACTTTGGTGTGTGCAAATGCCATGGTTGTAGTAGCCACCTAAGCGGATGTTTAATTTGGTTATGCAAGCATGTCCTTATATATATATATATAAATATAAACACTATTCTGATCACAACATGAACTTCCTGAGTTACAGCCCTGAACTTCCCTTTGTAGGAACCCGATCTTCGGGCTATCTTCGCAACCGTGTCTCCCCGCGCGAATTGTTCTGGTTAGTCGTGTTCTGTATGATGTAAGTGTAATCTACAAACGGTATTTAGCAACTAAATGCCCATTTAAATAGGAATCTCGCTTGTTGGCGGATTTTGCTCTCGGGTCGTGATGAACTTGCGTTTTTTGCAATTTTACTGCCTGAGGTGTTCGACCTTAACTCCCCCCTGTGCTAGGTTGAACTTCCGCCAACATTGCCCAAATGGGGCTTGCAATATACCATTGGAAAGCTATGGACACGAGTAACATGACCCAAGTCAAAACTGTTTTTTTGTTCATACAAAAAAGGTGAATCGTATTTTCGATCGCATTTCTAAACTGTTTATCAGAATGAGGCAAATAATATGGCATTAGAAAGCTGCTGCAAAACCGATCCTTCCACATGTTGAAAGTTTTCTCTAACTTCCTATGGATAAAGAGTAATTTGGAAAATCGTAAAATTTTGCAAACCGAATAGCCGAGTTCGTATTTTCAATGTCATTTCTAGACGGCTAATCCAATTGAGGCAAATGATATGGCGTTGGAAAGCTTATAAAATTGTGCTACTTTTCATGTTAAAAGTTTTTTCTAATTCTGAACGGTTTAAAAGTAATTTAGAAAACGATACAAGTTCCACCGAGTTCGTATTTTCAATCTAATTTTTGAACCGTACGTCCGAATGCAACAAATGATATGGCGTTGGAAAGCTTGAGGAAATGCGAAACTTTTTTATATATTGTTTCTCCCAATTCCTTACTGTTTTAAGTCAATTAGGAAAATGGCTAAACACGTATTTTCGTCGTAATTTCTACAGAATTTATCGGAATGCGCCAAATAATACACCGTTGAAAAGCTATGGAAAATACGAAACTTTTTCATGTTGATGGTTTTCTCCGATTCCTAGCCACTTTCAAGTAATTTCGAAAATGGCGAGATCATTTTTTCTGCCTTTATCGCGAAACAGATTCTTCGAAAATGCACCGTGTGAAGAACTTGAACTTCTCGGCATGTCTACTTGAACTTCACTCTGTTTTTCACGCGTTTGTTTTTGCTCGTAGCTCTCCATCCACTCAACGGAATTGAGCAAGTCATATACCAATGGAAAGCTGTCGTAAACACGCAACTTCCCCGTGTTGATCATTTTTCATACTTGCGACGATTTTAAAAGTTTTCTTCTGAAATTCATTCAGTATAGTGGTTGAACTTCCTGCTGTTTTCACGTTGAACTTCTGTGACATATTTTCGTTTGGAATTTTCTCATCCATTCGTCAGTGTTACACAAGTGATATTCCCTTTTGTATAAACCTCTCTCACAATAATTTTTTTAACTTTCTCCGACCAAGGACTTGAACTTACAACAACAAAGAAATTGGACCTTGCCTTTTAATTCATTTTTCTCATGTTAAACACACACCATGTAGTACATGAAGTTTTTCCATTTTTATAATTTGAATTTTTAGTTTCTTTTTGAAATCAAATTGCTCCCAAATAATAACTGAACTTCTTTGTGGATTGAGAGATTTATTTTAAAACACATTTTTTGTGTGTTTTTGAACATGGAAATACAAGGTGAACTTTTCTCGCAAGAATTTTTGAACTTCCCCGGACAGAGTACTTGAACTTCTGTCAACTAACCTTTTAAGCTTTTATTTTTCTATACTTTTATTCTCGCCTGAAAATGCATTCCTTGCAGTACTTGAACTTCTTGCTGTTTTCACTATGAACTTTTATCACATTTCTGTGTATACGTCAATTACACACAATTGAAGGTCGAACGCCATTTTTTGCCATTTTAAAACATGTAATTGGAGGTCGAACGCCCCGCAATATAAATTTTGAACCGTGCACGGAGGTGCACGTGAACTTGTTGCAACAAATCTGAGTTTTTTTATATACTTTGAACTACTCTGTTATTTCAAATTGAACTTCTTAGTCTTATTCTTAGAAAAAATATGTTTTCAAATAAGCATCAAACATTTTTTTAAATTGAACCTCATACTTTTATTTTTCCTAGAAATGGAAAGAATTTGAGTTTTCCGTAAACATCAAACTACTCCTTTTTATCTTAATTTGAATTTCTTTAATTTTATTCTTTAGTAACGAAGAAAATGTGTGTTTTTTATAAATATTAAACTTCTCTTTTTCTATAATTTGGACTTCTTGGTTTATTTCTTTTAGCATCAAAATATACTAGTTTTGTCATAAATATTGGACACCCTCCACATTCTTTTTCTAATTAATTTTTCTAAACTATTTTTTTATTTTAATTTGAGCTTCCGTTGTGGAAACTTGTTAAACAGGAGGAACTTTTTGAATTTTCATGGTCCGTGCACTTGAACTTCTAGCAACAAAGTTTTTGGACTTCGCCTTTTTACTCCTATTTTCTCATACGAAACACACACCATGCAGTACGTGAACTTCCGTCTTTTGTCAATTTGAACTTCTCTCTATTTCACTTTAGTAACGAAAATATTTGAGTTTTTATAGACATCGAACAGCTCTAACTTTCTTTTTCAACTTCTTTGTGTTTTTTTAGAAATATGAAAATTGGAATTTTGTTAGAAACATCTAACTTCTTCGCTATTTTGAATTGAACTTATTGGTTATATTCTTTAGTAACCGAAAAATCTGAGTTTTTAATAAATATCAAATTGCTCTGCTGTTTCCACGAGAACTTCTTCGTTATTTTGAGTTTAACTTATTTGGTTTATTCTTTAGTAACCGGAAAAATCTGAGTTTTCAAATATAATATCAAACTGCTCCATTTTTATTTGAATTTTTTGGTTTTATTTCTTTTATAACAAAAAAAATCTAGGTTTGTAATAAACATCGAACCTCTAATCTTTTTTAATTTGAACTTCTTAGGGTTTAGTGACAAGTTCATTTTTTATCGATTATGAAAAGTTGCACTTTTTAGTGAACTTTATTTGTTGTTTTATTTTCTTTCTTTTTGGTAGAAATTGAACTGCGTAAGTTTCGCAGAATGGACTTCTTTCAATAAACCTTTTAAGCTTTTATTTTTCTATATTTTTATTCTTACCTCAAATGCATTCCTTGCAGTATAAGTTCTCGTTGTTTTCACTATGAACTTCTATCACATTTTTGTATATATGTTGAATTTCATGCAACTGAAGGTCGGATGTCATTTTTTGCCATTTTAAAACATGTAATTGGAGGTCGGACGTCCCGCAATATAAATTCTGAACCGTGCACGAAGGTGCACGTAAAGTCTTTGCAACAAATCTGAGTTTTTTATATACATCGAACTTCTCTATTTTTTTAATTTGAACTTCTTAGCCTTATTCTTAGAAATAAATACGTTTTTAAATAAGCATCAAACTTTTTTTTGAATTGAACTTTATGCTTTTATTTTCCATAGAGAACGGAAAGAATTTGAGTTTTTCGTATACATCAAACTATTGCTTTATTTTAATTTGAACTTCATTTTATTCTTTAGTAACGAGGAAAAATTTGAGTTTTTTATAAACCTTGAACTTCTCTATTATTTTGATTTGAACTTCTTAGTTTTGTTCTTAGAATAAATAGGGTTTCAAATAAGCGTCAAACAATTTTTTTAAATTGAATTACATATTTTTAATTTCTCCCCTAGAAATGGAAAGAATTGAGTTTTCCATATACATCGACCTACTTCATTTCTTAATTTGATTTTTCTTGATTTTATTCTTTAGTAGAAAATCTGAGTTTTTTTAAACATTGAACTACTCCATTAATTCAATTTGGACTTCTTGGTTTTATTTCTTTTCGCAATGGAACGAGGTTTTTTAATAAATATGGAATTGCTTTTTTATTTTATTTTGAATATCTAGGTTTTTATATAATGGGGAAAATGGTTTGTTATAAACCTTTTTTGAACTCCTTTGTTCTTTCTTATTGAATTTCTTTTTGGTTTTATTTTTTTGAAATGTAAATTACATTTTTTAAAATAAACACCGAACCGCTCCGTCATTCTAGTTTTAACTACTAGTTATTTTTTTACTACTCCATTTTTTATTTATGACTTCTTGATTTATTCTTTAGTAATGGGAAATAACCTAGTTCTACAATAAACATCGAACCGCTCCGTTATTTTACTCACAACTTGTGGGTCTATTTGAAGAAATGGGGAAGCTCTGTTTTCTTATTAAACTTTTCTAAATTATTTTTTATTTTAATCTGACCTCTTTGTTTTGTTGGATACGTGAAAAATATTTTTTTGTTACAAACATTAATTATATCGATTAATTTAATTTGAAGTTGGGTATAAAAATTCAAAAATTAGAAAATCCATGGGGAATATTTTTGTACAACCATAATATTATCTTCGAACTATCTAATTAATTATATTTGAACTTCTAGAGTTAGCATCTTTTTGGGTGAAGCTTTTTGTTTTCTTATTGTTTTTCATGTCATGTATGTTTTGTGTTCTTTTCCTCCTTTTCTGATGTCTTTTTGTTGTAGTATTTGTCCTTACTCGGGCTTCTCTGTTTTATAGTTTTTGAATTGAAACCAATATATTAAAACAAGACTAGTTTTTTTGCTTCCACAGATACTATTGAACTTCATGAAATAATACAGAACAAGAGAAAAGAGATTAAGAGGCCAACACATCATACTAAGGTACAAACATTCATTAGGCTAATTACAAAATGACTATAGTCTTTGTTTTCCAAACGCAACATTTTTGTGGTGGGCCATTTGTGGTAAAGCGGTGAGTGTTTCCCGCCACACGCTTTTTTGCTCTTATTCTCCCTCTTTTTTTTAACCACTACAATGTCCCGCTCTTATGCATTTTCTTTCTCCATAGCTCAATGGGATGTACAAGCAGGCGACGACCAAAGCTAGCAAATATCGTGAGTATGTAATATGAAAAAAGAACGAACACACGTCCAACAAGTAGCCCGCAAGCACAGATGTTTAGTAGTTAGCAGCAGCAAGTCACACAGACAACCCTGATAGTAGGCGTATGGCCGTAGTAGAACTTGGCGTATGGCCGTACTAGACCTTCACGGCGGTCAACATATAGATGTACTAGAACCTGGTGTATAGCCATCTCAACTAGTACACGCCCACCTGACCACCTCCTGTACAAGTAGTACTCTATCTGCATCGCACACACACTTTCAGTGTTACCCTGTTATTCGTCTATCTAATTCTGCATATGCTCTGTATCTCTCTCCATCTAGTTGTACTCTTGCTTATCCAACAAAATAAAGCCATCACCTTCGTCGGGAGAGAACGAAAAGCAGCATTGGCAGAAAGTGTAGCGGGAGCATTAGCTGGAAAGTCTTCCTCTCGCATCTTCAGGCTGGCGGATCTTCACCTAGCAGCGTGATGATGGGCCGGTTAGGACAGATTGCGTGCACCTGGCGATCCTTTGCCCCAGAAGCAACCTTCGTCGGGAAGGTCGAGGCGGCCCTTGCGAGACGGTCAACCAACCGAGCGCCGCCACAGGCCCTTGCTGGGACTCGGCCTCATACGTTGTCGGGTGAGTTTGTTGAACGACGCTAGTTGGTGTAGTTGAACGGCGGCCCGAGATGGTGCTCGAGGTGGCCCAGTTGAACGGCGCCCCAGCAGGATGCCCTCCGAGAGTCGTGCGCCCCATAAGAGAAGATTAGGGCGGATCACACCTTATCCATAGACGGGGGTGGCACGCATCCGTCGCCGACGTACTCGAGGAAGGAGTTGAACGGCGCGGGCGAACTAGGTCGGACTTCAGGCGACAACGACTATTTGGTGGTTACAGGTGGCCATGGTGGAAGCGCAGCGCCAGGATGCTGTCGCACAAAACATAGAAACAAGATACATGAATCAGGAACCCGAAATTTAAATCCATGTTGATAGGAGTCTGCGTTCTGAACGCTAAATCTTCTCTGTACGCTAAATCTGAACTTCAGGAAAAACAATAAAAATGGCGCTGGTGAGGTCGGCAGTAACAGAGGAGCCTGCCGCCGGTGTTTTTCCAGCAACGCCGGGGAGAGGGAGGGCATCCCCACGGTGGAAGAAGGCAGAAGCGCACGGAGGTGAAGCGGCGGCGCGTGGGATGGCCGGATGGGGGGCGGTTGTGCGCGGAGGCAGGCTGCGGCGCGCGGGAGGTAGGGCGGCGGTGCGCAAAGGCTGGAGGCGAGCGCGTGGGAGGCTGGGCGCGGTGGTGGGGAAAGCCGGGGACCACAACGCCGGCGACGTGCGCAGGTGGCGGCGGCGGCGGGATCTTGGGGCGGCGGTGTCTCTGGTTGGGGCGTGGCGGAGCAGCGGCGGTCGCGTCTCTGGTTGGGGGGTTGGTGGCGGCGGCGGCGCCGGTTGGCGACGGGGCGGCGGGTGCGCTGTTGTTGGGGTAGGGATGGCAATGGATACCCATTACCCGCGTATCCGGTGGGTAAAAACCCTATTAAGGCAAGGGTTTGGATCACAAAAATACTCATGGGTACATAAATAGAAAATTTTAAAACCCATTGGGTTTGGTGGGTACGGGTATGGTTTAGTAACCCATACCCGTGTACCCATGTACCCACGTATAATCTGATAAATAGGCCTAAAATATTATTTATCCACATATTAAATGTATTGTATCATTATGTGGACATAAATCCCGCAGCTATCCCAGGTCCAGAATCCCAAACGTGATATGTGCGTCTAGGTGATTGATGTCCAGAATTGCCTCGTTCCTTATATGGTTATATATCAACGTGATTGCGTGATTGACGAACTTGACGTCCAAAATTACCTAGCATGCTTGTAGCAGCCAGCGCCCAGCAGAATAGATCGATATCATCTTCTTGGGCTCTCGGCTCTCGCTGCCGGCCGCGAACGCCAGTGCCTCCAGCCGCTTGCTGCCATGCGCCACCACCATGGACCCAGCGGACGATGATGATAGCTCGCGCGTGGATGGGAAACGCAAGGAGCTGCAGCTCTGCGACCACCACAGCCAGGAGCACAACACACCAACACCGAGCCCAAGCCCAACCCTATCGTCGTATGGTGCCTTCCGCCTCCGCGCGCCAGGAAAGAGCCAACTCCCCGGCCGACGTCAAGGTCTTCCACCTCATGCTCCGGGGTCCAAGGTGCAACACCATCGCAGCACTGTGTCCAAGACGTCCGTGAAGCAGGTACGCCCTACCCTACTTAGCAATGGTCGATCTGCTATCGCAAAGCACAAGAACAGGAGCATGGCTATTTCGGCTAGGTGAGTATCGATTTTCTTTATGATTTTATGATTACGAGCACTGATCTTACAGTTTGGAGATATTTGTTGTACAAGATGATGTGATGCATCATGTAGATGAGCATTGATTTCTGAGTAGACGTGATGTATATGGATGATGTGATGAATACGACTTTCTGTGTGTCATTGTGAGCTTCTTAAGTCTTAACTGAACCATGAAGTTTTAGGAAGAGGGATCATGTCGTGGTTATTGCTGCAGCAAAATGGTGACGAGCACTATGTGTCTACAACGATTGTTACCACGGCATCCACCTCTTTTTGATAATTCATTGTTTTGCACAGAGATACGGCTACGAGCACTCCGTGTGTAAAGTGATTATCTGAACCGTGAATTCTTTTGCTACAGCAAGAGTGACGAGTTGTTCGTTTAGCTTCAGAAATTCTGAAAAAATAGCAGTGTTGTTTATCATAGGAACGTTTCTGTAGGGATTCTTGTGTGTAAATCCAAATGCTTTAGAGTGCAATTGTTCGAATGAAGTGTTGTTCTTGTGTGTAAATCCAAATGAAGTGTTGTCTTCAATAAATTATTATTATTATAAGTTGTTGTTTGTGACTATGTAATGCTCAAATTGATGTGTTGCAAATATGGGTAATTTTACCCGCGGGTACCCATTTACCCTGACGGGTGATGGGTATGGGGAAAAATTGTACCCGTTGACGGGTATGGGTATGGGTGATGGGTAAGGTTTGGGGCCACAAGCAAGGGTATGGGGTGGCTCCACCCGTACCCAAACCCGGCGGGTGCCATCCCTATGTTGGGGGCGGTAGGTGCAGGAGGTGGGAGATCGAGGGAGGTGGATCGAGGGAGGGTGGGCTTTTTTTTTTCTTTTTTGTGGTCACTACTCGGTTCGGGAGTTCGGGAACAAGTCCATCGGGCCGTATATAGGGCTGGCTGTGATCCAAATAACTATTCTAATACCATGATCATAATAGTGCTATCCTATATATTTATATATATGTGTGTGTGTGTGTGTGTGTGTGTGTGTGTGCTGTTCTGTATGAAATCCCATCGCACAACACACACGTCTTATTAGCAGCAACCGTCTATATTATTATCGGTCTTCACACACATTTCTGATTACAGACCTGTTTGTCGCGTATCACACACATCTTGTTAAGTTGAACCGTTTCTGTTCTCATGTCTCAACGCAAACAGTTCATCCGAGTGAACCGCATGCCGTATATCGCACACACCTTGATCTGGCTGACCGTTTCTTTTGTGTTGCCTAATCACAAATAGTTCATCTGAGTGAACCGTATGCTGTATATCGCACACACCTCCATCTGGCTGCCTGTTTCTTTTGTTTCTCCTCGTCGCAAAAAGTTAATTGAACTGAACCGTATGCCCTGCATCGCACACATCACAAACGTTTTGCATCTTTTTTGACAGTTTTTTTACACCACCGTTTGCGATTATGGCATCGCACACAGTTTCGTCGAAGGGTCTCTGATCGTAGTGTGGCGTTAGCAGCATCCTGCAATAGTGTATGACTATATATGCTATATTTATTTGAGGATGCATGTTGACTATATATGAAATTGTTATCTAGTACTACCTAGTTCCTATAATGCTTTATGATATTGTATGACTACTATATGACTATATAGTATTGTGGTTAATGATATTGTTATCTGGTATATGTGAAATTGCAGTTTATTGAAACGGGGTAGGAAGCAGGAAAAAATGATGAAAGATACAATAGTAGCACGGGGATAGAAAAGCGCTACAGCTACTTAATAGTAGCGCGTTGCAGAAAAGCATTGCTAATATAATCAATAGTAGTAGTGTGATAACCCACAAGTATAGGGGATCAATTGTAGCCTCTTTCGATAAGTAAGAGTGTCGAACCCACCGAGGAGCTAAAGGTAGAACAAATATTCCCTCAAGTTCTATCGACCACCGATACAACTCTACGCACGCTTGACGTTCGCTTTACCTAGAACAAGTATAAAACTAGAAGTACTTTGTAGGTGTTTTTGGATAAGTTTGCAAGATAATAAAGAGCACGTAAATAAAAAGTAGGGGCTGTTTAGATAAAGACACAACTAAATTAGTTTTATTAGAGAGATTTTTGTCATGAGAAAGTTATTTGTCCCTAGGCAATCGATAACTAGACCGGTAATCGTTATTGCAATTTTATTTGAGGGAGAGGCATAAGCGAACATACTTTCTCTACTTGAATCATATGCACTTATGATTGGAACTCTAGCAAGCGTCCGCAACTACTAAAGATCATTAAGGTGAAACCCAACCATAGCATTATAAGGCATCAAGGTCCTCTTTACTCCCATACGCAAACAACCTACTTACTCGGGTATGTGCTTCTGTCACTCACGCCACCCACCATAAGCAAATCATGAACATATTGCAAACCCTACAGTAGGGATCCCTCACGCTTGCGCGACACGGAGAGCACCATAGGACAGCACCAATAATAAAACATGCAACTCGAACCAATCACGATCATCAATTAACCCATAGGACAAAACGGATCTACTCAAACATCACAGGATAGCCATACATCATTGGGAAATAATATATAGCGTTGAGCACCATTTTTAATTAGAGATTACAGCGGGGAAAAGAGGGGATACACCGCTGTATAGAGGGGGGAAGAGTTGGTGATGACGGCGGTGAAGTTGTTGGTGTAGATTGCGGTGATGATGATGGCCCCGGCGGTGTTCCGGCGCCACCGGAAGCGAGGGGGAGAGAGCCCCCCTCCTTCTCCTTCTTCCTTGGCTTTCTCCCTAGGTGGGAGAAGGGTTCTCCTCTGGTCCTTGGTCTCCATGGCATGGGAGGGGCGAGAGCCCCTCCGAGATTGGACCTGTCTCTCTGTCTCTCTCTGTTTCTGCCTTCCTGATTCTGGCCCTTCACCGTTTCTTAAATTCCCAGAGATCCGTAACTCCGATTGGGCTGAATTTTGGACACGATCTCTATCCGGAAATTAGCTTTCTGGCGGCGAAAGAAGGGCACCAACCGCCTTACACGGTGGCCACGAGGGCCCAGGGCGCGCCCCCTTCCTCGTGGCCCCCTCGGGCATCGTCTCGCGTTGATTCTTCTTCCCAAAAATCATAAATATTCCTAAAAAATCTCCGTCATTTTTTATCTCGTTTGGACTCCGTTTGATATGGATTTTCTACGAAACAAAAAACATGCAACAAACAGGAACTGGCACTGGGCACTGGATCAATATGTTAGTCCCAAAAATAGTATAAAAAGTTGCCAAAAGTGTATGAAAGTTATAGAATATTGGCATGGAATAATCAAAAATTATAGATATGACGGAGACGTATCAGCATCCCCAAGCTTAATTCCTGCTCGTCCTCGAGTAGGTAAATGATAAAAAAGATAATTTTTGGTGTGGAATGCTAGCTAGCATAATCTTGATCATATATCTAATCATGGCATGAATATTAAGACACGAGTGATTCAATGCAATAGTCTATCATTTGACATAAAAACAATAATAGTGAGGCATCCCAACAAACAATCATGTCTTTCAAAATATCAATGCTAAAGAACGCTATCCCTACAAAATCATATTGTCTTTTATGCTTCCTTTTCTTAACACAAGGTACCCCTCATGCCCATCCCGGTGTCAGCCAAGCATTTGGTTCATACTTTTTAACACGCTTCAGCTTTTTCAACCCTCATGCAATATATGAGCGCAAGCCATGGATATAGCGCTATAGGTGGAATAGCGTATGATGGTGGATGTTGTGTGGAGAAGACAAAAAGGGAGAAAGTCTCACATCGACACGGCTAATCAACGGGCTATGGAGATGCCCATCAATTGATGTCAATGCGAGGAGTAGGGATTGCCATGCAACGGATGCACTAGAGCTATAAGTGTATGGAAGCTCAAGCTGAAACTAAGTGGATGTGCATCCAACTTGCTTGCTCATGAAGACCTAGGGCATTTGAGGAAGCCCGTCGTTGGAATATACAAGCCAAGTTCTATAATGAAAATTCCCACTAGTATATGAAAGTGATAACTCAAGAGACTCTCTATATGAAGAACATGGTGCTACTCTGAAGCACAAGTGTGGTAAAAGGATAGTAACATTGTCCCTTCTCTCTTTTCTCTCATTTTTTTCTTTTTCTTTTTTTCTTTTTTTGTAGGCTTCTTTGGCCTCTCTCTATTTTTTGGGGCTTCTTTGGCCACTTTTATTTTGATAACCTCACATGGGACAATGTTCTAATAATGATGATCATCACACTTTTATTTACTTACAACTCAATATTACAACTCGATACTAGAACAAAGATGTGACTCTATATGAATGCCTCCGGCGGTGTATCGGGATGTGCAATGATCTAGCGTAGCAATGACATAAAAAAACGGACAAGCCATGAAAACATCATGCTAGCTGTCTTACGATCATGCAAAGCAATATGACAATGAATGCTCAAGTCATGTATATGATGATGATGATGGAAGTTGCATGGCAATATATCTCGGAATGCATTTGGAAATGCCATGATAGGTAGGTATGGTGGCTGTTTTGAGGAAGATATAAGGAGGCTTATGTGTGATAGAGCGTATCTTATCACGGGGTTTGGATGCACCGGCAAAGTTTGCACCAACTCTCGAGGTGAGAAAGGGCAATGCACGGTACCGAAGAGGCTAGCAATGATGGAAGGGTGAGAGTGCGTATAATCCATCACTACAAGAAAAAGACACATCCGTGACATTTTGGGCCGAACGAATTTTTTTTCTGTCATACTTATGACACTTCTATGACGATAATTGTGACAAAACCCAGTATCATCATAGATGTGGTGGGGTCCTACTTCTATGACAAAAGATCATGACAGAACATGGGCTTTTCGTCCTGGGAGGGCCGGAGACGCAGCTGCATGACATTCTTTGGGCTGTCCATGACGGAAAAACCCGTGATAGAAGCGAGGGCGAGGAAAATATCGGGGTGTTCCCGGTTACGGTGGGTTATCGGGGCCGAGCAATGCACGTTTCTCTTGTACACGCACGCGCGTGGGTGCGAGGCGTTGGGCTCTAACTGAACCCGAGCGATTGCACTACAGGCTACACGTTACTGAACCCGAGCGATCGATGGATGGCTGTTAACTGAACCCGATCAAGCGATTCCTTCGCTACTGCTGCTAACTGAAGATGCTGCCTCTGGATGAATAGTGAGCGTTGCTGGGGGGGTTGGATGAACAGTTCCCGGTGGGGGTGGATGAACAAGACCCCGTGGTGTTGCCTCTGGATGAACATTACCCCGATCGATCGAGCCGGTTGGGGCTGGATGAACAGGAGCCTGTGGAGGGCTGGATGAACAGGACCAACCCATGGAGGGCAGGATGAACAGTAGACGGTGGAGGGCTGGATGAACAGTAGCTCATGGAGGGGTGGTTGAACAGGAGCCCGTGGAGAGGGCTGGTTGAATAGTAGCCAGTGGAGTAGCGCGCGGTGGAGGCTGGATGAACAGGAGCCCGTGGATGAATAGTCGCAGGTGGAGGCTGGAGGAGGTCGACGGTGGATGAACAGTAGCCCGTGGAGGCTGGAGGGGGTCGACGGTGGAGATGAACAGTATCCCATGGAGTCCCGTTTTGCGGTACGCCACACCCCTCCCGATGAACAGGACCCCCATTTCGACCGTAGCGCTTCAACACAAGTCCGTTTCCTCCGTTTTGCGGTACGCCACACCCCTCCCGATCAACAGGACCCCCGTTTCGACCGTAGGAGGTCCGTTTCCTCTGTTTTGCGGTACGCCAGACCCCTCCCGATGAATAGGATCCCGTTTCGACCGTGGCCGGTCGAACACAAGGCCGTTTCCTCCGTTCTGCGGTATGCCAGGCCTCGTTTCCATTGGTTGTTCCGTCCAAGCCCTCCCGATGAACACGACGACGCATTCCGTTCCGACCCAGCCGGTTGGCTCCCCATGAACACGACGACAACGCAGTTTCTCCGTTCCGACCCAGCCATGTACACGAGCCCGGGCCGTACGTATGCACGAGTAGGCATTCAAGACCCTGCCCGTACGTACGTACGTGACCGTATTTTCTTTCTTGCACACTTGCCGCTGTACATACGTGTACATGCTACGTGCGTGCCTCTTCTACGACACGTGCGCGCCTTTACATCGACCAGTATGTACGTACACGTTCGCAACCAGAATGACAATGCTACGTACGCTTCGACCAGGTGGGTCCCGACTGTCAGGCACTTCCTTGCCTGCGAAGATGTAACTGGTGGGTCCCAGCAGTCAGGGCACGAATCGTTTTTTTTGCCCGGACGCACTTTCTTGCGTGCGAAGATGTAGCTGGTGGGTCCCAGCAGTCAGGGGGAAATGTTTTTTTTCACGAAATACGGTGGCCCGTCCAGTGGGTCCCCGCTGTCAGGTGGAGGAATAATTATTTTGCGCATAATAAGGAGGCACTTCCTTGCTGCGGCCGTGGACCCAGCAGTCAGCCTCTCCACGTACAGTACTCTTCTGATGGAAGTCGTCCCTTGACCATGTTGACCACGCCGTGCCGAGAGCACCAGGGCGGTGGAGGACGGCGAGGCCTAGGAAGGGGACGACGCGGAGCCGGGGAAGACGCGACAGTGGAAGCCCGCGCGCAGAGGAGTACAAGGGTTCACTGGTTCGGCTGCGGTGTGAGGCTGTCGTCGCCGCAGGGCCTGGACAGCGGTGGGAATAGTAGGGGGCGGTGAGGCCTCCGCGGCAGCACAGCCGGCCACGGGAGGCAGGAGCATGCGGCACGACCGGCGCTGCTTTGGGCGGCTGGAGCAAGAAGACCAAAGGTTGAAGAAGCACTGCGGCCGTTGGATGGACATCGTACGGTCACTGGAGCTAGAATCGTTCATATTGACTAAGTTGACAAAGCACTCCGTCCCCGTCAACTTAGTAGGCCCACAAGTCAGCCACCCACCAAGGTGGGTCCCAACTAGCAGGGGGAGTATTCATTTTTTGTGCGTAATAAGGAGGCACTTCCGGTGGGTCCGAGCTGACAGCGGGGGGAACTTTTTTTTCGCGAAATATGGTGGCCTGTCCGGTGGGTCCCAGCAGTCAGGGGGAAACGGTTTTTCGCCAAATACGGTGGCCCGTCCGGTGGGTCCCTGCTGTCAGGTGGAGGAATAATTATTTTCCACGTAATAAGGAGGCACTTCCTTGCGGTTGTCATGGACCCAGCTGTCAGCCTCTCCACGTACAATACTCTTCCGATGGAAGTCGTTCCTTGACCACGTTGACCACGCCGCGCCGAGAGCACCAGGGCGGTGGACGACGGCGAGGCCTAGGAAGGGGACGACGCGGTGCCGGGGAAGACGTGGCAGTGGATGCCCATGCGTAGAGGAGTACGAGGGTTCACTGGTTCGCAGCGGTGTGAGGCTGCCATCGCCGCAGAATAACATGGGGTGTGGGTGAGTAGAGGGATGGCTTGGCCAGCGGTGGGAGTAGTAGGGGGCGGTGAGGCCTCCGCCGCATCGCGGCCGGCCACGGGAGGCAGGAGCACGAGGCACGACCGGCGCTGGTTTGGGTGGCTGGAGCAAGAAGACCAGAGGTTGAAGAAGCACTACGGCCGTTGGATGGACATCATACGGTCACTGGAGCTAGAATCGTGCATATTGACTAAGTTGACAAAGCCCTCCGTCCCCGTCAACTTAGTAGCCCCACAAGTCAGCCTGCCACTATACTGGGTCCCAGGTAGCAGGGGGGTATTCATTTTTTGTGCGTAATAAGGAGGCACTTCCTTGCGTGCGAAGATATAGCTGGTGGGTCCAAGCTGTCAGCGGCGGTAACGTTTTTTCGCGAAATACTGAGGCCCTTTCGGTGGGTCCCAGATGTCAGGTGGAGGAATCATTATTTTGCGCGTAATAAGGAGGCATTTTCTTGCGTGCGGCCGTGGACCCAGCTGTCAGCCTCTCCACGTACAGTCCACTTCAGATGCATGTCGGTCGTTAACCACGTTGACCAGGCCGCGCCGAGAGCACCAGGGCGGTGGACGACGGCGAGGCCTAGGAAGGGAACGACACGGAGGCAGGGAAGACTGGACAGTTGTTTCCCACGCGGAGGGAAGTACGACTGTACGGGGGTTTACTGGTTCGTCTGCCGTCGCCGGAGAATAACAGCAGGTGTGGGTGAGTAGAGGGATGGCTAGGCCAGCGATGGGAGTACGGTGGGGCGGTGAGGCCTGCGCGACAACATAGCCGGCCGCGGGGAGGAGAGAGCAGGCAGTCCCGCCGGCGCTTGTTTGAGCGGCTAGAGCAGGAAGAGCAGAGATTGAAGAAGCACGACGGCCGTTGGATGGACATCCAACAGTCACTGCTTGTGCGTCAACCTTTTTTTAGGAAAGCCTCAAATCTGTGGAAAACATCATACAACCCATCTGCCATTATTTCTAATAATTTATAGCCCATTAGCTAATTCTTAAGTTTTTTTGGAGCCCATATTCTTTTTGTTAGCATTACAACCCATATTGTGGCCACGGTTAAAAAATTGTACGAAATTTTGCATATTTTGGTGTGGTCCGAACTATTTTTAATCCCGAAATTTCGAGTCACATTCAAACTGATTTAAAAAATAAATGTATATCAATATAAAATCCAACAAATTGTCCACGCATAAAAATCAATGCAATTTAAAATCTCGAAATGAAAAAAAGAAATGTGAAACTAATTGCCAGTTTGATGTGTTTTAAAAATGTACAACCCATTTCTCATTACTCATAGGCCATTTTCTCGGCCAGCCGAATGAAGCTCTCCTCGTCTTGAAAGGTTTGCAGCCCAATAGGCCTGACAAAGCGACTTACTTGGCAAATCACAAAAAAACTGGGCTGTGGCCATGGACCCAGCTGCGGCCATGGACCCAGTTGTCAGCCTCTCTACGTACAGTACTCTTTCGATGGAAGTCGGTCGTTGACCATATTGACCATGCCGCGCTGAGAGCACCAAGGCGGTGGACGACGGCGAGGCCTAGGAAGGGGACGACGCGGAGCCGGGAAAGACGCGGCAGTGGATGCCCACGCGGAGAGGAGTACGAGGGTTCACTAGTTCGGCTGCGGTGTGAGGTTGCCGTCGCCGCAGAATAACAGGGGGTGTGGGTGAGTAGAGGGATGCCCTGGCCAGCGGTGGGAGTAGTAGGGGGCGGTGAGGCCTCCACCGCATCGCAGCCGGCCACAGGAGGCAGGAGCACGAGGCACGACGGGCGCTGGTTTGGGCGACTGGAGCAAGAAGACCAGAGGTTGAAGAAGCACTACGGCCGTTGGATGGACATCGTACGGTCACTGGAGTTAGAATCATGCATATTGACTAAGTTGACAAAGACCTCCGTCCCTGTCAACTTAGTAGGCCCACAAGTCAGCCTGCCACTATACTGGGTCCCAGGTAGCAGGGGGAGTATTCATTTTTTGTGCGTAATAAGGAGGCACTTACTTGCGTGCGAAGATATAGCTGGTGGGTCCAAGCTGTCAGCGGCGGTAACTTTTTTTTTGCGAAATATTGAGGCCCTTTCGGTGGGTCCCAGATGTCAGGTGGAGGAATCGAAGACTTGAGAAGGCGTACAAAACAAGCTAGTGTACCAGTAAAGAGACGTTGCTGAGTTTTAGAAAAAAGAGAGACGTGCTCCTGTAGCTGGTTCGAATCCAAACCTAGACTATGACTATATATGGTTCTATGCTAGTTTGCAAGTAATAAAACTGACATATCCAACGTTCGCTTCTCCTCTTCTCTACTTACTCTGCCTAGCATCAGAAGCTCTGGCCGCAACAACCATGTCCACTGGCTGCTCGTCCACCTGCTCTTCAGCAGGCAAGAACCAAATATGCGCCAAGTCACGACCCGTACCATAGCCTGTGGGTCTCATCGCACCCCCGCCGGCACGCGCACCGCAGCCGGTTGCTCATCGCAGCCCGCTGCCGTTGGTGTGGTGCCACTGCTGCAAATCACGCAGTCATCCATCGCGTCTCAACCACAATCCTCAACCCTGGCCGAGTCTTCTACAAATGCCCGAATCATGGGGTAATAATATGTTTAAGTGTTGTTCTGCTGCTTTTAGTTGCTGATTTTTTTAATAGTTTGGTTGATGATCTTCCAATTTGATTCGTGCAGAAAAGGGAAGATTCGTGTGATTTGTATTTCCGGGAAGTTGCTGATGTGGGGGAGTGCAACTACACTGATTATTTGGTTAGCCGAGGAATCCCAATACCAGCAGGTTGGGATGTTGGACAAGTAACTGAAGGAACGGCAGAAGAGGAAGATGCAGAGCAGAAGGTTAAAGATGCAGTTCCTCTGATCATGGCCAAGCAACAGCTGCTGAACGGCCTTGATAGCAATGAGGAGATGAAAGAGCTTGTGAAGATAATGGGCAAAATCGATGTGCTCTCTAGGATGATTGTCTCTTTATTTGAAGTGTATGTAGCACTCGTGATGTATTCAGTGGTTATGACATGAGCACTTTGCTGAAACTAGTATTGAATGAAACCTGTGTAGCAGGATGGGCGTAGTGTTGTGAACATCTAATGATTTCTATTAACGGAAATCTGGGGGTATCCCCTTTTGCTCATAAATAAATAAATAGCAGAGGCCCTTTTGGTAATAAATAAATAAATTAGCAGAGGACCTGTCGGGTCAGCTTTGTTCTCATTCGAAGACGTCGAGCAAATTGCAGTCCAACAACAAACTATGTCATCAAATTCAAGTTTCACAGCTAAATATGAGTACGACTAAACAACGATGTCATCATGTTTTAATCGTCATACAATCACCAAACACAAATCACCATACATAACAAGTGATGTTCTCACAGGAAAATACTAAACAACATGTTCATCAGGTTTCAGTTGTCATAGCAAACACAATTTCACATAGTAGATAAAAAACGTCTTCTGACAGGTAAATACGACAGAAGCAATGTAATCACCATCCACAGCAGCAGCGTCAACATCTTCGCCATGTGTATCAGTCTGAATCGTAATTCCCCACGGTGTCATCTTCTTCTTCGTCCTCAACGTCCTCGAATGTTGGCTTCTTCTTGATCAACTCTTGTATGTCCACAACACGACAGGCAATCTTTTCGCTGACATCATTGACGTGATGGTTCTCAAAGATATTAGGAACATCTGAGTTATCTTGTACATCAGGAGCAGTGTAAGCATCATCTTGTTGTGCAACTTCATTAAACGAATTCCTCTGCTCAAACCTTTGCACTACTCTCCAGTCATCGCTACGTGCAAATGTGTCTTCCAAGAAAAATATCTGTGTTGCTTGATTTTCCAAAATGAAAGGCTCGTTGGTCTGGTACGCCGCCTTGACATTGATGTATTTGAAATAATCATCAGCTCTGGGTTTTGCGATCCTGGAAAACAGGTTATACCAACGACAGCACAACATAACCACACACCGATGATCCTCGGAACTGGAGATATCCTGCAACTGAACAATGTCTGTTATGTTAGCATACATTTCAGTTGTCTCTTTGTCATACGTATCCGTGCTCATGATGGCGCTGTTTTGTGTCTTCCTGCCTTCGTCTCGTGCAAGGGTGTTGTAGCGCACATCTCCAACAACGCAAGATTCATTATGTCTTACCCGAGTATCAGGACCCATTGCTAGTGAGTAAAGGGCATCATCAACTGCCTGCCCATCCTCCCGCATCTTCTTAACCTATGGTTAGAAAATAGACAAGCTGATCATCTTATGTACTCAATATATTAAAAAAACTGACAGTGCAATTCAAAAGCTTACATGGCTCTTGAACCATTTCGCAAATCCTTCCATAACCAGTTTGTCAATGTTTCTTGGATTTTGCGGCAGTAACTCCTTTTTATAGATGCTGCACAACATAGTGATCGCGTCAAACATCTAAATATATAAGAATGTGCTGCAAGTTTAGTAGATTACGATGTATAAGCTGCAGTACTTAGCACTTACTTGATATAAGGTAGTATCTCAGGACAGTTATTCAACACATACCAAACCATTTTGTCCAAATCTTTAGGTTTGTCCTCTTGTCGACTCTTCCCTGTAACTCGAACAGAATAATTGAAAACATTGAGCCCGGGATTGTCTTCATCCACCTCTTTGCTAAGCTGATCAGCTGTTTCAATGTATTTTGAGCAGAATGTCAACACTTCTGTAGCAATGTAGGCCTCTGCAATGGAACCCTCGGGTCTAGCTCTGTTCCTAACATAGCCCTTGAAAGTGCCTAGCCGCCTTTCAATAGGGTACATCCAGCCATACTGTACTGGACCTCTAAGTAGTGCCTCATCAGGTAGATGAACAGCCAAATGCACCATCACATCAAAGAAGGCTGGAGGATATATCTTCTCAAGGTCGCATAGGATAGTTGGTATCTTGTCTCTAAGACGCTCCAAAGCATCTATCCTGATATTTCTACTGCAGAGTTCCCTGAAGAATTGTCCCAACTCTGCAACTGCTCTGTATAAGTCAGGGCGGCCCAATCCTCTAAGGATAACAGGTAAAACCCTTTGAAGTAGGACGTGGCAGTCATGAGTTTTCGACCCTTGTACCTTGTTTCCATCTGCACTGACTCTCCTTTCAGGGTTGGAAGCAAATCCATGTGGGAATCTCACACGTGATAGGACCTCGCAGAATTCTTTTCTTTTTACCTTGTCCAAGACGTACACAGCTGGTGCCATATCCCGTGGTTTACCTTCATCTTGCACCTGCAAATCCTGTCTGATACCCAGGTGTGTCAATCAATCCTAGATTTTAAGGTATCTTTCGTCTTGCCTTCAATATTAAGAAGTGTGCCGATAATGCTGTCACATATATTTTTCTCGATGTGCATCACATCAAGATTATGCCGCAGATCCAAATCTTTCCAATACTCCAAGTCCCACAAAGTGGACCTGCGGGTAAACAATAATCTCTCTTCTGCCCTGCCACGCTTCCTTTTCCCGCTACCATTATCAGGATGGTTTCCTGGTGTAATATGCCTGACCTTCTCTAATTCCACTTGCAACTCATCGGCGGTGAGCCTCTTTGGCGCATCACGGTTTTCATGCTTTGCATTGAACACATGTCTTCGGTATTTTCTAGGATGCGGCTTGTCCTTGGCAAGGAAACGGCGGTGTCCAATGTAACAGATCTTGCTAAGTATTGCGTATGACAGCGGATTCCTGTCACAGCGAACACATGCATTGTAACCATGTGTCGTTCGCCCTGACATAGTGCCCAAAGCCGGATAATCATGGATGCACCAAATTATAACAGCACGCAGAAAGAAATCAGCTGGTGGGCTGCTATATAGGTCTCGAGTGAGAACACCCCTCCATAGCTGTTGAAGTTCCTCCACAAGAGGCTCCATGAACAAATCAAAATCCTTTCCAGGACTTTTTGGACCTGGGATGAGCAAGGCCATCATGTAGTTTGATTCTTTGGTGCAGACATTTGGAGGCATGTTGTAAGGGATAACAAGCACTGGCCACATGCTATATGTGGCGCTCTGGTGGCCAAATGGGTTAAATCCATCTGAAGCTAAGCCAAGTCTAATGTTTCTCGGGTCAGCAGCAAACTTTTCGTGCTTCTGATTGAAGCTTTTCCACTCACTACCATGTGATGGATGGCTCATTACATTCTGATCTCTGTACTCCTGGTTCCTAGAATGCCACAGTACATCCTCTCTTGTTTCAGCATCATGAAACAACCTCTGCAATCTTGGTGTAATTGGAAAATGTCTCAGAACATTATGAGGAATCCTCTTCACAGCATCGCCATCTTTCCATCTTGATGATTTGCATTTCGGGCATTCACTTAAGTTGGCATAATCCTTCCGGAACAGAACACAATTATTCTTACAAACATGGATCATATCATATCCAATTCCAACTGCACAAAGGAAATTCTTCATTTTACTGTAGGTGTGTGGCAGCTCAGACGCATCTGGAAAAGCTTTGCGGAAAGCAGCCAACATCGCATCGAATGATTTGTTGGTCATCCGCTCAGATGTCTTCACCTGAAGAAAGGTGACCATAGCTGAGAATACTGACAGCTTATTTCCTGGGGTGACAGCCACGTTGCATTGTTCCAACATGCGGGCCCACCATTTTTCTTCTGCAGGTGAAAGTTCACGGAATGCACGAGCATTTCGTAGCATTGTTTCAATGTTGGTCAAACTCACTGGCTCCGCCACCACCTCCTCCTCCTCCTCTTCCACCTGAGCATCAGGCAGATCAAGATGGTGATCTGCTGCTTCCACGTAGTCAATAACATTGACGTTCACAGCTTCACCATGATGAACCCACCTAGTATATGTGACCGACATCCCATACAAGTGTAGATGATTTTGCACAGTTGACTGGGGTCTTGTAACTGAATTCATACAACTGCTACACGGGCAAAGCACATCTGATTTCGGACCACCGTACTCAGCTCTGATAAAGTTCGTGAAGTTTTCAACCCCCTCGACATATGCAGCGGAGAATCTTCGAGCAGAAGTTATCCAAGTCCTGTCCATCTGTTAGACATACAAATTAGTTCTTCTACTAGATATTACAGGAAAAACATATATGCTTTTTTATGAAGTCCATAAGAAAATACCTAGGTCGATGTCTAAAGCTATGGCAAGATATTTGGACGAGCAGATCTAAGTAACGAAATATATGTAAAGCTAATTCAGCAAACAGATTTGAGTGCTAAATTATGGCAGGCTGTTTCAGCAGCCAATGAGGCCGAGCACATAGCCATCGAACTATCAAAGGCCATCGCAACAACAAAGATCGAGTATAAAATGGTGTAGAGCTATTTCACCTAACAGATTGGCTACTAGACCATGGCAATCGACATCACAGTAAATATATGGCAGGATATTTTAGCAACTAATCGGCCTTGGCATGCCATCTCAGCTAAGCAGATTGACTGCAGAACAGGGCAAGGAAGCTTCTTAAGTAGAGCATATTGACTGTAAACTACTTCGGCAAACAGTGAGATTAACAGCGTCTATCAGCTAACATTCAGCGCTACACCGACATGCACGGGGCCTCAGTCTAGAATGCGCGTACCGTGGGAGAAGATGACCGCCGCGCATCTCCAAACGAACGTTGCCAGCGGTGGCGGCGCTGACCGCCATGCGCCTCCACAAGAACGTCGCCAGCGGTGGCGGCGCGGCTAGAGGACGGCAGTCTACGAGAGCGTACTGTGGGAGCGAGAGGATCGCCATGCGTCCCCTCAACGAACCGCGGCGCCGACGTATCGGCGTGGCGGGGAGGGCGGCTTCGGCGGAGCGAATGGAGTGGAGGGGGACGGGGGGAGGGGGGTTTGGGGAATATTATTGGCTAGTTGGCCGAAGGGCGGTTGAATCTAGGATTTGGGGGGAATTTTTAGGTGGGGGGGGGGGATTTTCGCGCGGTGGGTGGGGGGAGTTTGGCGCATGGTCGGTTTCTCCAAGTGCAGCCCTACGTGTCAGTGAAGAGGCAAGCCGAAGCGCGTTTCGTTTGCGTGAGCCGTGTGCAGGACCGAACGTGTGCGGGGTGCAATGCGACCGCGACAAGGGTGCTGTGAGTGTACCGCCTTTTTCCTTTTAAACTAGGTGCTTCGCCCCCTAAAAAAACTTGTTGCTTCACGCGATCCATCGATACTACTACTAGTAATCCGGTAATCCCGACTAAAACGGCGCGGCCGGGTCTTTTCCCGCGCGATATGCTGGGAGGTTGGCTTAGTTGGGTTTTTTTAGGACGAGTAATGCTACACCTACGTAGTCCTAGTTACGTAACTAAAACATAATGTGAAACGTGTGAGCTGTTGATTGTAGATTGGGGGGAGGTAGGGGCCACCACCCTGAAAATCAGGGGAGGAGAAAGAGAGGCAATTTACGTTATCGCTTTCGTAGGTTCCCGTAGATGTGAAATGCGTGAATGTGCATTTGCAGATAAGGCCTTCCCTCATTCATCCTTTTCTCCCACAAGATCTTGATCTTCCGTGCAATGCACGGGCATCTTGCTAGTACTCCTACAATATACTATATTATTGTGGAAGTTCATATACACCGGCCGAGATTAATGCAAACACGGCAAATTTTCATTACATTTCGAACTTTTATAGGACAGAAAAATAAAATAAACCTGACCCTAAACCTATTCTACGGCGGCGACCGACGTCCTCCATCTGCGATCTCCATGTACGGGGGCGGGGTTCAAGACCCGTGAAGTGAAGGTGCAGTCTCCGGTGAGGAAAAGTAGAACATGGGAGACGGACCGGCCAGTTGGCACACCATGCCCTACTCATCCTCGGAGGAGTCCCCGACCTCGGCGGTGTCGAACGTTGGACGGCGGCAAGTAGGACGTGTGGCTGACGGTGCTCCCGTCGTCGGCCGCCAGCGTGGCCACCGCTTGTGCGGCGACTTGAGAGATGGTGGCGACCTCGAGCTCCATCCCCGAAGACAAGCTCTCCCGCAGAGCGTTCGCGCTTGTGGTCATGGCAGATGTGGTGCCAGGTAGGAGGACGATGCGCTATGGTGTGGAGGTTAGCTGGGCGTTGCCGCTTTAAGTAGCGCATTCCGGTGAGGCCAAGCATCCTGGTGCGTCATTAAGTCGCCGGAGTTGGTTCCTCGGGCACCGAGCCTCTTAACGACGGCATACGGATGGCATGAATGCGGGCAGCTGGCGCCGGCTGGGAACGCACCGTGCGACGGCGCGAGGGACGAGGGTTTTTGGTGTGCCAGGGTAGTCAGCTGCAGTCGTGGCAATGTTGGAGATGCCCTTTGCTCACATGCGATCGATGGATGTCATTGAAAAAGCAAGACGACCCGGCATGGTCTCAGGTCCTGAGGATGCAGTTGGTCGCGCTACACCACTCCGCGGACGCGTCCCGGCGCCCCGTGCATCCTCGACGAGCCAGGTGTTGGGGTGTGTTTGGATTGTGGCCAAAGTGCACCCTACCAAAATTTTGGTCATGACCCAAAGATTGGTCTTTGTTTTGATGGTTGCCATTTTTTGGCATGCCAATGAACTCTAGCCAACTCTAGTTCATTTTTCTTGCCGATGTCGGCCAAATCATGGGCAACCAAAACCTCAACCAAAATTTTGGCTACCCAATGCTTTGATGGGGCAACCTTGGGCACAAACCAAACATACTGTTGGTCGTGCCACATCACTAACGCCACCCTCGGCACACTGAAACCGACCGTGTCTAGCGACGATGAGCGTGTCGCTCACCGCGGTCGCCGTGTCCAGAGGCGGTGCTGGAGCTGCGCCACGTTGTTGGCCCCCACGACCCACATGAACGGTTGTCGGTGGCGAGGAGGTCGTGGGCCAGCTCCTCCATTGGACTAGTTTGCGCTACGTCGTCCCGACAGGTGTGCCCCACATGTCGGTTTCCCTGTTTTCCCGGCCATATTCGAGCGTCAGTGCTCCGCGTTGCGCATTAGGCCTTTCACTATGTAGGCCAAGCGAGACAACTTATTGTTTATTTGAGCCGTTCAAGTATAATCATGTGGCGTTTGCTTATTTCTCATTCCTCTCCAACCCTCTTCTCCATCGATCATGTCGCCCTCCGGTCGAGTCCATCCTCCCGCATGCCTCATTTGAACATTCCGCCGAGTATCATTCGCATGTGGGCCTAGACCATGCTTGTATTTCCAATGTTTATTTGTAATTTGTCCGACATGCATACAAACAAACGGTTCGTTTGAAGTTTCACTTTGCCTCCACTACGTGTCGCTTCGCGTCTTAGTTTTGACATCCCATTCGGTTCATGCCCCGACACATGTTGACGAGATCGATTGATGTTCAGAGATCAATTGCGTGTCGTGCAAGGAGATAAAGGTTTGGTCTGTTTCTATGATAGAAATGACCCGCGGGGGGGGGGGTCTGTGGGGATCAGAGGGAGTATATTGTACGTTCATAAGCGAAACGAACGTATTGTACCCACCCTAGTCCTCTTTCAATCGATCTCCGGACCCCGAGATGAAATCGAGAGAGAACGAGTGGGGGCATGTGTGATACCTAAGGCGGATTCAAAATTTTGAACCGGTGATCATAGCATCCGCAAATCATATATAAAGGGTATTCAATGTTCGTTTCGTTTTTGAACGTACAATATACTCCCTCCTATCCTTTCTAGTTTACATATAAGTTTTATGTGTAGTCAAAGTATCTCTACTTTGATAAAAAAAGTATCAACATTCAACAACGCCCAATCAATATTGTTAGATTCGTACGTACTCCTAGATTTGTACTCGAGATGGTTTCCAATTTGTTTTCAACCACGTGAATGTGCTTGTTCTCGCGCATGCTCTTCCTACTAGGATTTCGCCACGTATAGCCAGTCCAATAGTAACTTTTTTAAGCTCCCTGTCCAATAGTACTAGTGGAGTACTGACAACATCTGTACTAGAGTATGCAGTGCTCATAGTTGTACTCCCTCCTTCCATTTATATAGGGCCTATGTGGAGGAGAGAGATGTGAAAAAGTAAGGGGAGTGAGCTCTCATGCAAGAGCCTAGCTATATACGCATTCCTAGTTAAATACGTACAATAAATATGAAGAAAGAGATGGAGAGGAGATGGAAAAAAGTACTAATACAATAGCCAACCTTATAATTTTTTTGCGGGAAATAGCCAACCTTATAGCCCACACTACTGTATGAGTGCATATAATAGATGATGGCTATAGATGACATGGCAGTTCCTTATAGCCATCGACTGGCTATATTATTAACCATGCTCTAATGCGTTTTTCAAAACCGCATTTGACTATTGACAAGATTAATAGTACATGAGATGTATAATGTGAAAATTATATCATTGGAAGCTCCTTTCACATACGTATCCCTGCCTTACCCTCCCTTTCGGTCACTTACTGGCGGACCCCATGCTTGCTAGGCCCCGCATGTCAGTTACTCAATGGGTTCGGCCACGTCAGGGGATCCTCATCCGTAGTATACTCCCTCTGTTTTTATTTACTCCGCATAAAATGACGCGGGCGGGGGAGGGGGAGGGACGTCGGTTTGCTCTCAACTGCGGTCCCACAAGCGAGCGAAAACGCAAGACGAAGCGCGTTCCATTCGGTGAGCGACGTGGAGGGTCCAGCGTGCCGGGCTGCAACGCGAACGCGACAAGAGCGATGTACAGTCAAAACCGATTGACCGGTCGTCACCGGAACCACTATTCACACCAGAACCTTCGCTGCTCGGCCTACGCCAGCCACTGCCCTAAAACCACACCTAATCTCCAGCCCCTTCCCCCACCTTTCGATCCCCTAGCCCGCATCAAGCGTCCCCTAGTTCGCCGGAAAGCCATGGTGCGCCGCAAGATCACGTACTACAAGATGCTGACGCCGGAGCGCCGCGCAGAAATCGCGGCGGCGGTCGGCGCCAGAGACCTCCGTTCCCAAGCTCGCTTTGCGGCGGGCCAATCCCCGAGTTCTCTGGAGCCAAGCTACGAGGAGGAGGAAGCCGATCCAATGTTCATGGCGGAGGTCGCGGCGCAGAAGGCCCCCGATGGGTATGAGACGATGGACGTCGACTTCGTGCCGGCGTCCGAGTCCCCCATGGTGCAGGCGGACCAGCGGTTCAACCTGGCGATACTAAAGGAGGACCGGGAGGCAGAGGCTCAACTCGACGCGGAGCGCGCGCATGCCGCTGCCATCGAGGCTCTCCTGCAGGCGGAACCGGATGTCGTGGATGTGAACCGGGCGGCGGAGGCTCAACTTGAGGCGGAGCGCGCGGATGCCGCTGCCATCGAGGCCCTCCTGCAGGCGGAACCGGACGTCCTGGACTTGAACCGGGCGGCAGAGGCTCAACTCGACGCGGAGCGCGCGGATGCCGCTCTCATCGAGGCCCTCCTGCAGGCGGAACCGGACGTCCTGGACTTGAACCGGGCGGCGGAGGCTCGACTCGACGCGGAGCGCGCGGATGCCGCTGCCATCGAGGCCCTCCTGCAGGCGGAACCGGACGTCCTCGACTTGAACCGGGCGGTGCTCTCGTCCGTGCAGAGCGCCCGCACGCTCCGCGTGAACGAGTAGCTGGAGGCCGAGGACAACCACGGTGCGGAGACACACGTCGGCAGCTACGGCTGGTTCGCGCCGGCAGCCAAAGACGACGAGGCCGTCTCGTTCCGCGAGCAGTGATAGTTTTTCTTTATGTTGTTGTTTTTATGGATCTTTTGCTGTGTAAAAACATATATTGTTATGCAAGTCGCCTGACTTGGGTCAGTCTACCATTTCAGGCGGTTGGATGAATATCCTACGTCTCCTAACCCTTCTTCCTCACCTCTTCTTCTTCCCCAACAGACCACCGCACGGGCCGTACGGATACTCCCCAACATGCGGTTGGATAAACATACTCTATGAACGAAAATTATGTGTCAGCGGTAGGATGGCTGAGTTTGGTTTGTTCACATGCGACAGCACGTGTCAGTGAGGGTGCGTTCCCTTGGTTGGGTTTGCGGCGTGCAGGAGCGACTGTGCATGTGAGGGTGCGGTGCGACCGCGGCGTGCAGGAGCGACCGTGTGAGGGTGCGGTGCGACCGCGACAGCCGTGCGCAAGTGTACCTCCTTTTCATTTTGAAAACTTTAGGCAAGCTTGGCAAAAATGTGTGGCGAAGTATGGCAATGCAAGGCCTAGACCCAAACAGGATAAGTACGTAGTACTACGTACTAGGAGTACTAGTGTTAAAAAAGAAAGGCGGGGTTTTCCTTCGCGGGATTAATCGATACAAATCCTCGTTTCACGTGTCAATTAATGCGTATTTTTTTCTCCAAAGCCCAAAGAGCTAACCATCTCACTCCTCATCGCTTGATTAATGCAGCGCCATGCAAACCAACCTTCTCACTTCCGCATGCATGCAGGGGATATTAATGTCCTTGGTTGCTAGTACGAGGCAAACCCCATCAATTTTGCCTCGATTAGTGTTAGTGGCCTTTTGCAAATTGTAATTTTGATATACTGGCCTTGTGTACAAAAAAATGGAGGTAGTAACTATATTTGACTTCCTTCCCCATTGCGGTGACGTCGACGATATCTCGAACGTTGTGGTTTGGCGAAGTGCGTTCGACGGAGAACACCATTGAGGGAGACCACGGTAAGTCGTTCGCAAGTGCCGCCTGCAAGCCGAGACAACCGCCTTATTTGCATCCAGGAAGTCCGTTGAACCAAAGGACGCGTAAATGTACTAGTACTACTCGTACACAATAGCGTCGTCCGTCCAGCTTAGTGCGGTGAGATGGTTTCTCGAAGAAGACGATGGAGAAGCGGAGTCAGCGAAGAGTGAAATGATGGTTGCTTCGTCCGTGCTTTGTGATTTGACGCCTCACTGCTTTGTGATTTGTGATAGAAGGGACAGGGGAGTAGACTCTGTCCTCTATACTGTACATGCGTCCAAGCACGGGAGAAAGAGGAGAGACGTTGCATTTTTCTATTCCTTCAATCAATCAATCAGGGAGCTTCGGTTCCATCCTTTTGGCTTTGGCAACACCGTCCACAATGGTTCCCACGATGCCAAAAGCTATTTTCACATTTGGCTACACATTGTGGATGCCCTTAACCGTACCACTTGGTTTTGCTCCTGTGTGCTATCTATACAAATCTCAATTATATTGATCTAAAAAATTATAGAATCAAGATTAGTAAAAAGGAGGTGATTTTGCCGCGCGGATGGCGGGGGAGGTTTCTTATTTTTAGAGGACGTTGTCCTGGCGGTTTGCTAACATGCGGTCCCACGTGTCAGTGCTTTACCAAGCCGATCCGCTTCCCACATGAGGCAGAACAACGGCAGAAGCAACACGTGGTTAACTTGAAGAAGATGAGGGAGAAGCGGATTCAGCAACGAGTGAAATGATGGTTGCTTCGTCCCTCCAACTTCTTTTTTAGCATTATTACTTCGTCCCTCCAACTTAACTGCGGGAAAGGTGCAGCTTTGTGATTTGACGCCTCATTGCTCATTACTACGCCGGCGCCATGACTGGGTGCTTCACCCCGGCTGCTCTGCACTGTATTCCGGTATGGCACGTGGACCCGGTAGCTTGATGCCCCACATGTCGGCGAAAGGGACTAGAAGATTTATGAAAGCGAGCGCTCCACTCTTACGACGGAGGAGTACACGACACGACGGCCCAGTGAACTGTCACTTGTACTGTATATAGTACTATAGTTTTGCTGTTTCGCACGATCCATCGATACAAACCCGATTAAACAGGAAAGGGCGGGATTTTTCCCGCGCGGTATATGATACTGGCCATACATTTCAAAGGCAATTTTAATGTATGCAAACTGAATAATTAAGTAACAATATGATATCTAGTAAAACTAAAAACACATATGATTTATTGTGTTAGAGTGTAGTAGTAGTGCTGTATTGCATAGTTGTTAGATGTAACATGCGAGAACGTGTAGAGATGTAGTTTTGGAGGGCCTACAGAGAGAAAAGCGTAATACGTTCACCGAACTTCAGAATAAGCTGATTACGGTCACTATATACGTTTTGCGGTGATTATACGGTCACTTGCTCACGGTTCAGCATCGGATTGCACTCTGTTGACCGGCCAAATAGTCTGCGTGGCACCATGTTGACTAGTTAAATTGACCACGTTCCTTGTGGGTCCCACCTGTCAGTTCGCATAGGGAAAAGGTCAGATAAACACAAATTTACGCAGGCGCGACAAGACTCCACCCCGTGCGCGGGAATCACCTGGTTGTGTATGTGTCTGTCAGGGCCTGATGTGTGCGCATGCACGTGTAGGTTGAGCACTTGAGCGTGAGAGTGTGTGTTGGTCGTGTGGTGTACTGGTGTGTGCATGCATGCGTGCGTGTGTGCGTGTGAGTGTTGCGTGCGTGCGTGGCTGCGTGTGTACGTGTGAGTGTTGCGTGCGTGCGTGGGTGCATGTGTTCGTGTGAGTGTTGCGTGCATGCAGTTCGTGTGCATGCGTGCGTGTGTGTATAATCACCACACCAGCTCCTGTGTGTTAAAACAGACGGCTCAGCATACCAATACAAGGCCACCTTGTCCGCTGTGCCCGCGGTCATGACTTCGAACCACCGTCCAATATTTTTTTGTCGTTTGTTTTCATTCTTACTAGCAAGATGCCCGTGCGTTGCACGTAACATCAAGATGCATTTGTATGACTAGTTTATCTTGTGAGAGAAAAGGATGAACGAGGGAAGGCCTTATTTGCAAATGTGGAGAGGTGTGTGGGTACCTTTTTGCAAAATTGTCATAGTTTCTTTCCTATCCGTCAGATATAAATCGGACGGCCTATATTGCAGGATGGCAGGCACACCATCATCACCAACTCTGTTTTTTATAAGAGTGTATTTTATCCCTACTCTTATAAAAAGCATAGTCGGTGATGATCGTGTGCCTGCCATCCTGCAATATAGGCCGTCCGATCTATATCTGACGGATAGGAAGGAAACTATGGCAATTTTGCAAAAAGATACCCACACCCCTCTCCACACTTGCAAATAAGGCCTTCCCTTGTTCATCCTTTTCTCCCACAAGATAAACTACTCATACAAATGCATCTTGATGTTCCGTGCAACGCATGGGCATCTTGCTAGTATTTTATAAGAGTGTAGATGTAGAGTAGATACAAGCCGACAGGTGGGCCCGATGGTAGTGAGATAATGTGATGCAACACTAGAGGTGCCACGTGGAGCGTTTAACTGGTCAACTAGTCGTGTCTTGAGCAAATACAGAGTTGTACGGTGAGCCCGTGACTGTATAATAACCACAAAACGTAAATGGTGACCGTAATGAGTGGATTCTGAAGTCCAATGTACGTATCGTGCTTTCGCTTCAAATACAATGATCGTCACTGTATATATCACGAGAGAAAGATGAAACATGCGTGAATGTGCTGGGGGGCTTACTTTTAGAGGACCTGGAGATAGTTTGTGTGCGTACCTGAAAGGGGCGTAGAGGGGGGGTATGCGATGGAGAGAGAGATGCTCTTCGTTTCTCTTTATTATGACTAACTTTATATATAGTATAAAAATATACAAATTCACAGTGCGGAATAAATATCATTGTGGGCACCATGCAATGCAAGCGTTCATACTCCTCCATATAACTTTGTAATGTTGTATATATGTAGAAATTCTAAAATATTTTTTGGCCACACTTTATTCAAAAGGAATGTTGTATGCGAAAAAAACGTGAAGAGAGGGCTTTTAGATCAATGGGGTACGTGATGTAACATGTGTGAATGTGTAGTTGATGCATTTGGCAGGGCCTAGAGAGGTATGTGTGTGTATTACGTATTCGAGAGAGGCATGGATAGAGGGGCCGACAGGGGGGGCGTGGGAGAGATAGCACGAGAAATGAGAGTGGTCTAGAGAGAGAGAGACGAATATGACGTCACGGCGAGAGATTCCCTTGAGTGTGTATATGCAAGGGGGGAGTGGATAGAGGCACCAGGAGAATATATTTTTTATGTGTGGTGTCTGTGTTGGTATGTGTGGGTGTGAGAAGATAACGAGACGTGGGGGCAGAGGGTGTGTCACCGCGTGAGGTCCGGTGGGTCGAGGTGAGGCCCTTCGTTCGGTTCCGTCCTGCGCCACATTGGTCGGCCCGTGACGCATTTAGGGAGACCCATGGATGACTAGTCGTACAAGACAAAGATAGCATAATTGTGAAGGACTCTATGTCCACTGACAAAGCCGGCTAGGATTTGTAACCCTAGGTTCTCGGACTAAGGTAACCCCTTTATCTCTGATATTACTATTCATCCAACCTAACTTTAAGGGGCATCCTACAGAATGCTCTGCTAGAATCATACTCGTCGATTAGGAAGAGAGGTGTGAGACAATGCGTGAGAGACAGGCCTAAAGATAATGTGCGTACAGGAGACACGTAGGCAGGTCTATGTATATAGAAAGGGTCGATGGGGATTGTGCGTGTGTATGCTTGCGAGAGGAAGAGTGCTTGTGATAAAGGTTAGTGAAAACAGTCGTAAATGGTTACGAGAGGGAGGGAGGGTTATATCGAGAGCATGTGTGCGAGAAAGACACCTCGGGAGAGAGTGTGTGAGCATGTGTGAGAGACCACCGATGGAGAGTGAAACTACACGTACAAGACTGCTGTACACATTGATTAAAGATATAAATTGTATCCAAATATTAGGATGGGATCATGATATTTGCAATTCGCGTAAGGAACGGTCATTGATCCATCAGACATCTAGATTCTATCGAATTTGAGCATGTCTATGTTATTATTCGACACAATTGATCCACATAGTTAGTATTTTGAACTCCAGACAATGCATCGCTTTAGCAATCGAATATAAACGTGAGTATAGTTCATGTTGTGTGTGTAAAGCACATTATACATACGAAAGTTACACAATGAACATTATAAATAGCTACCTATGAACTAGCATACATTTGAATTCAACTTAAGGTGGTTTAAAAAAATCGAATTCAACATGAAGTCCATTCAATTATTTGAATTTGATATCATGGCATTTGTAAATCATACCTAAATTATGGGGGCACCAATCTTTGCTCTGATTTTGTACATAATAGCATATGTAGTCGTGTACAAAATAGATTCTAATTTAGCTCCTCCATTCCAAAATAATCGTAGTTATAGGATTTTCAAGTGTCAAAATTTCAAAAAGAAGCGGATAATTTAATGAGGTTTTCAAACATACAAGGTCAAATTTAACGTTGTCTATTTAGGTCAATCCTCAAAGTTCAAGAGTACTCTAAACGTGAATGCTTGTGTTTCAAAATTTCGAACGAAGCGCCAAAAGAGCCTCTACTCGCCCGAAACCGCGTGAGACCAATGTTTGGTAGTACAAGGAAATTACTTTTCTAATAACTCCGACCCGTGAAACCTACCGGCCCGACGTCCAAAGGTCTAAACCGGGGTAGGTTTGTAGCTTCATCTAGACGCCACGCAACCGCCTCCGAAAAACATTCATACACAATGGCCGCCTAAGCACACATGCGCGCGGCCGAAATCGCTCCCGCCCACTATTTGGGACACCTGGGATTACCATCCTACCCCGACCCGCAGTAGGTCCGAAATTTAAGAGGGGGGCAAAGTTTGTACTTTCCCCAAATTCCAAACAAGCGCATCCCATCTTCTATTCAAAAAAGCCAAAAACAAGCGCGTCCCAGACCGAAACATGGTTCTCCCCCTCCCCCCGCCCACCCGTCCGATTCCCCATTCGTACTCCGTGGGTGCAAAAACTACCTCTCCACCAGCCGCGAAACCCCGGCATCCTCCGTCCGCCACCCCATTCCACCCATCAACCGCCGCCCTCCTCCATCACGCCGGAGCCGATACCCCGATGTCGTCGTCCACCGCAACCTCAACCGCAACGCCCTCCACGGCTAGTAGTTGAAGCCGAGGCCGAGCCGTCCGTACCCGAGCCAGTTCAACCACGCCGTCCTGCGCCTCACCGCTGCCGCTCCAACTTCGCCACCCTCCACCGCACCGGAGCTGTTCCTGCTACGCCGTCCTTCGCCGCCTCGGATCTGCTTCCCCTCCGCCGACATACGGCCACGGCAACACAGTCAACAATTTGGCCATGGGTTCGTCCAAGCCTGCACCCTCCTCCAGAACATCGGTTTCCCCGGCAAAAAGAAGAAGATCGGCGCGACATGTGGAGGCGACCACACCGGCAACCGAAAATGGTACTCCTCTTCCCTTATTCGTGCAAATCTTACGTGTCTGCTTGCACGGTATTCATCCCACAGAAGACACTAGTTGACCGCTTCTTCTTGATACTAGATGTTCCTAGTAACTCGTGATGCACAAGGTTTCTCCTCATATACTATTTCACCTTAGCTAGAGGTCCGTCGCCCCCCTGAATTTCAATTCCTGGTCAGTTGATTCCCAATTAACGGAAGCATTCCCCGGCGTAACAGGCGCTAGTCCGCCTATTACGCCGGGGAAGCAGCGCCTCGGTGTTTATCTTAGGGGCGTGTGGGGCCTAGAGCTACTGGCGCCCGATCTGGAGGTCGGCCGGGATTAAAGGGATGGCCTGGGGGCGCTGCCAAGCACGGCGGTGGTGTGAGGTCGAGGGGAGGGCGGGGCGGCGGAGGCAGGGGTCTGGGCCGGTGGTCGCTGGCGATTCGAGAAAGATCGTCAACAGTGACTGGCGGGAGGTAGACGAAGGCCATCTGCCCGTTCCTTATAGATCGGACGGTTCATTAAAAAAATCGACTGACCTATTTATTTTCAGTCGACTGTTATCTTGATATGACCACATGTGGTGGTGTACTGGAGGAGTACCTGCATTTCCTGTGCTCATATATTACAAAATCATACGGAGTAGAATCTAATTTTGTTTGCCATGCAATGTTGTAGAGCTATCATATGTCTCCTGTCATTTATTTTTCAGCCACCTGCTATCTGCTACTTTTACAGTGCACTAGTTCTGCACACACTTCACCCATACTCTCACTATTGTGTTTTATGCAAGGGTATTTCAGACCCTGCTTGACAGAAGCAGAAAAGAATAGAGAGAAGTCGCTCTAGCGTGGTACGCGGCTAGGCCAGAAACGTCTCAAGGCTTTAAAGGGTGTAGTGTCAACAGATGGAGACGAGGAACGTAGCTCTGGAGTTGATGATCTCGCTCGCCGTGAACCACCATCGCAGGTGCTTGCTTTAACTTCACGGTGTCATATGTGGTTGCATGTTGCATATGGTGTCTAGCTTGTATTCGAAAGGCTGAAGTCGGTCTTTATCAAGATAAGGAAATATTTTTTTACATGAACCACCATCCCGGGAGCACCAGAAGACAAATAGCTAGTCAGGGCACTGGCCGAGCCAGTGACAAGTGTTGGAAATATGCCCTAGAGGCAATAATAAATTGGTTATTATTATATTTCCTTGTTCATGATAATCATTTATTATCCATGCTAAAATTGTATTGATAGGAAACTCAGATACATGTGTGGATACATAGACAACACCATGTCCCTAGTAAGCCTCTAGTTGACTAGCTCGTTGATCAATAGATGGTTACGGTTTCCTGACCATGGACATTGGATGTCGGTGATAACGGGATCACATCATTAGGAGAATGATGTGATGGACAGACCCAATCCTAAGCCTAGCACAAGATCGTCGTAGTTCGTTTGCTAAGAGCTTTTCTAATGTCAAGTATCATTTCCTTAGACCATGAGATTGTGCAACTCCCGGATACCGTAGGAATGCTTTGGGGTGTACCAAACGTCACAACATAACTAGGTGGCTATAAAGGTGCACTACAGGTATCTCCAAAAGTGTCTGTTGGGTGGCACGAATCGAGACTGGGATTTGTCACTCCATGTAAACGGAGAGGTATCTCTGGGCCCACTCTGTAGGACATCATCATAATGTGCACAATGTGACCAAGGAGTTGATCACGGGATGATGTGTTACGGAACGAGTAAAGAGACTTGCCGGTAACGAGATTGAACAAGTATCGGGATACCGACGATCGAATCTCGGGCAAGTAACATACGATAGACAAAGGGAATTGTATACGGGATTGATTGAATCCCCGACATCGTGGTTCATCCGATGAGATCATCGCTGGAACATGTGGGAGCCAACATGGGTATCCATATCCCCGCTGTTGGTTATTGGCCGGAGAACGTCCTCGGTCATGTCTGCATGGTTCCCGAACCCGTAGGGTCTACACACTTAAGGTTCGATGACGCTAGGGTTATAGGGAATAGATATACGTGGTTACCGAATGTTGTTCGGAGTCCCGGATGAGATCCCGGACGTCACAAGGAGTTCCGGAATGGTCCGGAGGTAAAGATTTATATATGGGAAGTCCTGTTTTGGTCACCGGAAAAGTTTCGGGTGTTATCGGTAACGTACCGGGACCACCGGGAGGGTCCCGGGGGTCCACCAGGTGGGGCCACCGGCCCCAGAGGGCTGCGTGGGCCAAGTATGGGAAGGGACCAGCCCCTAGGTGGGCTGGTGCGCCTCCCACAAGGGGCCCAGGGCGCAGGAAGGGGGGGAAGGGGGAAACCCTAGGCTCAGATGGGCCTAAGGCCCACCTAGTGGTGCGCCCCCCTCTCTTCCCCCTTGGCTGCCCCTCCAAGTCCCATCTAGGGCTGGCCGCACCCTTTGGGGGGGAACCCTAGATGGGGGCGCAGCCCCTCCCCCTCCCCTATATATATTGGGGGTTTTGGGGCTGCCATAGACATGAGAACATCTCTCTCCTAGCGCAGCCCTCCCCCTCTTCCATGTCCTCCTCCTCTCCTGCGGTGCTTGGCGAAGCCCTGCAAGATTGCCACGCTCCTCCATCACCACCACGCCGTCGTGCTGCTGCTGGACGGAGTCTTCCCCAACCTCTCCCTCTCTCCTTGCTGGATCAAGGCGTGGGAGACGTCACCGGGCTGCACGTGTGTTGAACGCGGAGGCGCCGTGGTTCGGCGCTTAGATCGGAAACAACCGCGATCTGAATCGCTACGAGTACGACTCCTTAATCCGCGTTCTTGCAACGCTTCCGCATCACGATCTACAAGGGTATGTAGATGCACTCCCCTTCCCCTCGTTGCTAGATTACTCCATAGATTGATCTTGGTGATGTGTAGAAAATTTTGAATTTCCGCTACGTACCCCAACAACAAGCCCATCACAGACATGCATCACCTGGAAGCCAACTAAAAAGCCACGATGGTGGCGAAGTAGCCCGCCTCCCACTAGGCTCTCAGGTCCTAGATGATCATGCTCACCACTCCAGCCGGATGTCTAGCTTGTATTGCTTCCAATTTGGTTAAATTGCATCTACTTAGCTTACACACTATACCTTTGAATATGACACACCTTCCTGTTTTTGGTACATACTAGTACATCTGTCTATTAACCATGTTCTTACATGAAACTAATGTTCTTGTGTATCCCTCATCAATCACTTATGATGAGGCAGTCAGGCCAGTGGACTACTGTAATAAAAGATCCTCATTTAAAGAATGTAGTGTCAGCCTCCCCACATGATTCTCAAGAAACAGCAAGGCTAGATGAAGATAGTGAACGTAGCTCTATAGTTGATTACCGCATTTCCCCTACACTAGCATCGCAAGTGCTTGCTCTAACTTGGCAGCGTGATATGTAGTTGCATGTTGCATGTGGTGTCTAGATTGTAATTCCTCTAATCTGGTTAAATTGCATGTGCTATTCTGCTTAGTTTATACATTATACCTGTTAATGTGACATGCCTTCCTGTTTTAGTACATAGTACATCTGTCTATTAAGCATGTCCTCACATAAAACTATTGTTTTTTTTGTATCCCGCATAAATCAATATGACGAGACACCTTCAGTATATGAACTGTGATATTAGTTGCATCTTTGATATGATTTATAGCATGCGCTGCTTCTAATTTGTTGAAATGCCATTTATGATGGGCACTTTTAACTTGGCAGAGTCATATTGGTTGCATCGTTCACGTGGTGTCTAGCTCGCATTGCTTCTTATTTGTTGAAATGGTTTCTGCTTAGTTTACACAAACAGTTGTGAATATGCCATGCCGTCCTGTTTTTCGTATTATTCCATCCTGGAATCATGTGTTTGCCTTACATCAAAGTAGTGATTGCCAGTATCATGCACGAATGAGTTCTGAAGAGTGAATTTTATTGCTTTTTCTTGTCGGTTTTACTTGACAATTCAAAATCAATAAAGCGGAAGGAAGTTAGCAAGGCAACGGATGAAGGTGCTCCTTCCAAACAGAGGGCCTCTACAGATTCTACTCCTCCATCCCCCCAAGATGATTTGCAAGACAACACATGCATAGACACTCAACATAGCTGTGTTGGTGATGAGCACGTCTCCCCTAGTGCACCATCACAGGTGCTCCCTCTAACTTGGCACTGTTATATGTGGTTGCATGTTATGTATGATGTCTAGCTTGAATTGCTTCTAATTTTGTTGAATTTCATCTGCTTACTTTACACATTATACTTGTGACTAAGACACGTGTTCCTGTTTCTAGAACATACAATATCTGTCTATCACACCATGTTCTTACATCAAAGTACATTTGTTCTGAAGAACTAAATTGTTATTCGTTTTTCTTGTCGGCTTGACTTAACATGGCACAGAGAAAGAGGAAGCACGACAGAACGACGGGGAAAGGGAAGCGGAACAATCCTGCAGATTCTGCTAGTACTAATGGTGCAATAGAAGGTCAAAGTCCAGCGGAAAATTGTACGGACAGGGTATCCCGTGCTACACGAGCTGCATAACAAGCCAAACAGAAACAAATAGCTGCCACCAAACAAGCAGAGACAACCCTAGTTGTTGCAACACCTTCCACAGTACCACCAGCTGGACGATTTACTCGTTGGTCAACTCAGCTATCAGCACGTTCCCAAGCTCCCTTGCCACCTGACACTACTTGCAAAGCACTCTTGACACAAGATGAGTTGGCAAGATCAGATGAACTTTGTGAGCTTCAACAGCAAGAAGGTAGTTGCTGGAGTCAAGTTACAGTTGCATGCTTCTTTATATGTAGTCTAACAGTTTGATGTACACTAACACTTCCTATGTTTGTTGTTGGACTAGCACCTAGGCGCAAGAGGAAACAAACTTCAGGGATAATGCTCGATAGGTTAACTAAATCTAGAGGAGGAAGAATGGAGATCCGTTTTGAGGCAGGTTTAAGAAGGCCACGTGATGCTACAGAGTTGGCCAAGTTAGTATCAGAGGCAGCGGTTGCTGTTAGGTGTCATGTACGTATCCTCCCAACATGGATTCAGTACAGGAATGACAAAGACGAAACCTAGTTCAACACCTTCCTCGACCATTTATCTGTAAGTACGGTTATGTATGGAAACTAGTAATATCGTCTTGCTCTGTCCAATACTTTCTAGGTTGCTGATAATGAGACTCCCATAATTTTCAACAGATGAGGTTCAAGTTGGATAGCCAAGATGATGCAACCAGACAAGCTTGCACCCATGTTTTCAAGTCTACTCTGCGACAATATCGGTATAACTTGAGGAAAACTCACTTTGAAGGCAAGGCTAATAGTGAACTTGCCCAAACATCTCCAGTGGAAAATATATCTGATGAAGACTGGAGAGGCCTCGTTAAACACTGGTCCGATCCGAAGTATCAGGTACATTATATATATGTGATCAGATCAGATGTTGAAGTCCTATTTATGCATGTGCCACACAAATCTATCTTCTTGTAGGTGAACTGTTCAAAGAAAAAAGCCAACCGTACGAAAGTGAAATTCCAACAGACGACAGGATATCGTAGCTATATTGCACACTGCGAGGTTCTTGTAATTAGCTGTTGTTTCACTCTTTTCGCTGTACCATATTATCATATCTATATTGACTTGTTCCTAATGCAGAGGAAAGCCCAAGGACCAAAAATTACCTGAACCAAATGCTGTGGAAATCTTCAAGGACTGTCACACCAGCAAGAAGAAGGGCATGCCTACACCAGTCAAAGCCGCTGTTGTAAGTCCTTAATCCTCATGCCTTTTAACTACTACTTACTCTGACTTGTGCCTTGAATTGCATGGTTTGCAGCCAATGTCTATTACTCTTTTCAATTTTATACACAATTGTCTTAGCGTATCATTGCACCTTACAAGGTTTAAAAGAGAGGAGCGATGTTCCTTTGATCTTGACCTGTAATCTAGTTCCGTGCTGGACTTGCCCACACAATGTTGCAATTGCCTGTTTGTCTGTTCTCAGTTGTTTTGTCATATGAATGATGTCATACTATGCTTACCGTATTATAAACTTCGTCTCTTTATCCTTTGCCCTCAATACAATGTGAAGAAATAGACAATACATTAGCGATGGTACATGGTCATATGTTTGGAACCTGGTTTTATTATGTACTTTGCAATAAAATACAACTATTATTTTACATGGGTTCACCATAATAAGTTCTGTATATAGAGCAAAACTATTTTGTTTGGTTTTGCTGCCTCCTTAATATCTTCTGTTCTGGTACTACTAATGTAAAACCTCAACTTTTCAGCGAGCTATGGAAAAAATGGTGGAACCGCCACCTTCTGAAGGTGGCGAGGCAACTATAACCGCAATGTCAGCTCTTGCTGCAGTGGGTCAGTACCTGTCCACTAACAGTGCCAAAAGCACGTTCTTGCGTAATACTGGCTTGGTTGTTAAGGCAATCTCGTCCAAACTGCCTCATGATCAAGATATGCAAGCTCAAAACAATGTTGTATCTGCGCTCCAGACACAAGTCCATTCCCTAACAGATACCCTTTGTGAAACAAGGAGAGACATTGTTCGATGTTGTCAACATATGCATGGTTTTGAAACCAGACTATCAGACATTTGCGTTGTTCAGGAGCCTAGGAGAACTGAAGGCGAAGGTTATGGTGCTCCATCGGACAATACAGCATGAAAACGTAACAGTCAGGTCAAATGAACTGAGCTTCTGGACTTCTGGTGGTGCATTTATCTGCTAGACTGTTAACTTTTATGCCAACCTTCCTTTTGTATAGTGTAGGGTGTTCCCTATATTTGCACTGGTGGCGAACTTTGATGCCCAGTGGATGTAATATGTGTAATAGCCGTGATAGCCTAGCGTAAGTTGCTTGCTTATTTATTTCCTTATTTTCTTGTTTATTTGTTTTCTTGTAGTCAGTGCAGTTCTTCCGCGGTTTGCTAGTGGCCGCAATAACCTATTTTTTAAAACTAGGCCACATTAACCATGGGCTGCATATTTACTATAGTTAACATGGGCCTCCTACGGGCCGTAGAAACAATGGGCCTTCTACGGGGCGTAGAAACAATGGGCCTTATACGGGCCGTAAACACAATGGGCCTTCTACGAGACGTATCATCAATGGGCCTTCTACGGGCCGTATGATCGGTTGGCCAAACATGGGCCAATAACAGACCACATTATGGCTGTAAATGGGCTAGAGTTGAAATCGTCCGTTCATGGGCCGACCATAACGGGTCGTCGTTAAACGGCCGTATTTGATGACGCTATGAAAACGGCCCAACGTATTAACGGGCCACAAACGGGCCGACTGTAACCACGGGCTGAATTTAGCCCACAAGCAGAAATTGACGGTAACGGGCCGTAAGTAAACGAATGCTAGAAATGAGCCCAAGAATAAATGGGCCCTGAGATGGCCGAAAGATAACATGGGCTGGAAACGGCCCAACTGAATAATGGGCCGTTAATGGGTATAAAGTGATACACTGTTCATTACGGGCCAGTTTTACCACGGGCCATTAATGGGCCGAAGTTACTAAGGGCCTCATATCGGCCGAAAGACGTCATGGGCCATACAGGGGCCAGAAGTGAAAACGGGCTGGAATTATATTGGATGGCCCAGATGACGCTACTGGGCCTAATTCGGATAGGCCGTAAACGGGCCCTGGGTTAGCGGGCTGTAAATGGGCTATATGCGAACAGGCCGTTAACAGGCTTGCCGTGGGCCGGCCCGCCACCTTTTGACCAAGTCAAACGGGCTGGCCTTTTTAACCTATATGGGCCTCTGTTGGGCCGTGCCATGTGTCGACGTATCATAGGCGCCTTTTGTCCAATGAGTGGATGACATCTGTCCTAGCGATGAGCCGACACGTGTTTCCTCCAGCCAATGATGATTTTACACATGGAAAATCCCCATTGGTCGGGGCTGTTAACGGGTTATCGGATCCAAAACCGGACCCGATAGCTTAACGGCGTTCCGTTACGGTGGATGCCACGTGTCGGTCACCCTTGACGAAAGCACTTCTGTGACGCGCGATTTATCGTCATGGAAGTGGACACTTCCGCGATGATAATTTTGGTAATGTCATGGAACACTTCTACGACAGCACATGTATGACTATCTTGATTCTGTCATAAATTTGTCATGGATGTACATGCATGACAGAAAACGTGACCTACTGTGACAAACACGTATCATCACGGAAGTGTATTTTTTTGTAGTGCATGGACTCACATTAGTCATAAAGAACTCATATACTTATTGCAAAAGTTTATTAGCCCTCGAAGCAAAGTACTACTACGCATGCCCCTAGGGGGGAGGTTGGTAGGAGTTAACCATCGCGCACCCCCGACCTTCACGCAAAGATAAACAATCAAAATACAATGCGCGCCAATTTGGTTACATAGTTAGTAGACCATACGTGCATGCTTCGGGAATCACAAACCTTAACACCAATATCCTTACTAAACACAACCATTTACTAGAACCTCCCACATATTATCATCTCAATATCGCAAAACTATTGCAAGGAATCAAACATATCATATTCAGTGATCTACAAGTTTTATGTAGGATTTTATGACTAACCATGTGGATGACCAATTCCTGTCATCTCTCCAAATAGATATAGGTGAGGCAAGAGAGTTTAGTTCTTTCTACAAAAGATATGCCCACGCTCTAACAAATATAAGTGAAGCAAAAGAGCATTCTACAAATGGCGGTTTTCTATGTGAAGAGAAACAGGCAATCGAAACTTCAAATGATTTAAGTGAAGCACATGAAGCATTCTATAAAGACATACTCAAAAGATTTAAGTGAAGGGCAATGAGCATTCTATAAATCAACCAGGGACTATCTCATACCGGCATGGTGCATAAAAGAAAAGTGAAAACTAAATGCAAAAGACGCTCCAAGATTTGCACATATCGCATGAACGAAACGAATCCGTAAACATACCGATACTTGTTGAAGAAATAGGGGATGCCTTCCGGGGCATCCCCAAGCTTAAACGCTTGAGTCTCCTTGAATATTTACTTGGGGTGCCTTGGGAATCCTCATGCTTGAGCTCTTGCCTCTCCTCCTTTTTCTCATATCGAGACCTTCTCGATCATCGAACACTTCATCCACCCAAAACTTCAACAGAAAACTCGGTAAGATCCGTTAGTATAATAAAGCAAATCACTACTCTAAGTACTGTTGAAAACTAATTCATATTTTGTTTTTGCATTATGTCTACTGTAATGTAACTTTTACATGGCTTAATCCACTGATAGAAATTGATAGTTTCATCAAAACAAGCAAACTATGCATCAAAAACAGAATCTGTTAAAAACAGAACAGTCAGTAGCAATATGAACATTCACCATACTTCTGGTACCCCAAAACTTCTACCAAAATTAGGAAAAATAAACAATTTGTACAGAAAGACAGTGCAAAAAGTTTCAGAACCGTTTGACGTTCCAGTAAAAAATGAAAAATCGCGCACTACAGCCAAAGTTTCTGTCCTGCACCGCACCAACCAACAAGCATTGTAAACATCCTAAAGGCAAACCTTGGCACATTATTTTTATAACACAATGGAATTGTACAAGGGGATAATTATTTTTATTGAAAAGTTTCTGTAATTAAGATTCACAAAGTTTCCGTGAGCATGAACAAAGTTCAAGGAGCTCTCCCACTTCAACAATGCTTGTCTCTCTCACTTTCACTTTCCTTTCTGAAAAGTTTTGGGTTCCCCTCTTTATTTTTTTGTTTTTAAACTTTATAAAAGCACTCAACAGAAACAAATGACTCTCTAAAACTTCCGGGTTGTCTCCCTGGCAGCGCTTTCTTTAAATCCATTAAGCTAGGCATATAGTGCTCAAGTAATGGATCCACCCGGATCCCAAGGTATATCAAAGCCAATTTTAATTAACAATGATTTGTAGTTTAGTAGTGAGCACAAAGTAACATATATCATGCAACAACAAAGTCTAACTCTCTTCCTATGCATCGGCATGTCATAAAAGAACAATTCATGCACGCCAAGTAAAGGCCAATGCATAGTATAAGCAGTTTCTTGCAATTCTATCATATTGGAAACATAGAGAGGTGGAGATATAGTTCCTCTCTCATAATAATTGCAAGTAGGAGCAGCAAGCACATGCATATTATATCTATCAAAATCATCATGTGTAGTAGTAAAATGCAACCCATCAAAATAATCCTTAATAAGCACAAACTTCTCCGATATAGTGTGGTAAGGAGAATTCAAAAAGATAATATGACTATCATGCGTGGGTGCAATAGCAACAATTTCATGTTTAACATAAGGAACTATAGCAAGTTCATCTCCATAAGCATAATTCATATTGGCATCTTGGCCACAAGCATAGCAAGCATCATCAAAAAGGGGTATTTCAAGAGAATCAACGGGATCATAACACTCATCATAGCAATCATCCTTCGGTAAGCACGAAGGGAAATTAAACAATGTATGAGTTGAAGAGTTACTCTCATTAGAAGGTGGGCACGGGTAGCTAATCCGCTCTTCCTCCTTTTGTTCTTCGCTCTCCTCCTCATCTTTTTCATCTAATGAGCTCACAGTTTTAGTAATTTCTTCTTCCATAGTTTCCTGCGAAATATTAGTCTCTTCTTGGACAGCGGGTACTTTCTCAATAAATGCATCAATATTGGAATTGTATTCATAATTCTCATAACAATATTTAAGTATAGCAAAATTTTCAGGTCTGTAAACAGCATCATCAAGATTTTCACACTCTTTAAACACAGACTCAATTTCATAAGCACCCATAAAAGCAACAAATTCTTCTATTTGTTCCACATCATAGTAATCATATGTACCATTAGCATAAGAAGCCAAGGTTTTATCATCATTAAATTTGCATAAAAAGGGAAGGTGTGGAGCCTTCATCCTAGAGCAACAAGTATAATCATATCTCAAGCATAGTTGCCGAGCATACCAATGCAACATATGAATTTGATCCCATATTAGTTTCCCTTTTTGTGTCAAGTGATAATCCCTAAAGTATTCACGTTGATCCAACGTGTCTCCCATAACATAATTGAATGGGGTTTTCTCAGGATTATCAAAGTAGTACATAATATTTTTCACATAACCAGCATCGAGGGTTTTAGGAGGTTCCCCATCTCCATGAGTAGCAAGTACACCTAATTTTTTTGGTATTTCGTGTTCCATATCCATAACTAAAGATAGAGAACAACTAAGAACAGCAAATAAAAATTACTTAGTGATAAAGCAAACAAGCACACACGAGAATATTCACCCCACGTTATTGCTCCCCGGCAACGGCGCCAGAAAAAGGTCTTGATAACCCACAAGTATAGGGGATCAATTGTAGCCTCTTTCGATACGTAAGAGTGTCGAACCCAACGAGGAGCTAAAGGTAGAACAAATATTCCCTCAAGTTCTATCGACCACCGATACAACTCTACGCACGCTTGAGATTCGCTTTACCTAGAACAAGTATAAAACTAGAAGTACTTTGTAGGTGTTTTTGGATAAGTTTGCAAGATAATAAAGAGCACATAAATAAAAGGTAGGGGCTGTTTAGATAAAGACACAACTAAATTAGTTTTAGTAGAGAGCTTTTTGTCATGAGAAAGTTATTTGTCCCTAGGCAATCGATAACTGACCGGTAATCGTTATTGCAATTTTATTTGAGGGAGAGGCATAAGCTAACATACTTTCTCTACTTGGATCATATGCACTTATGATTGGAACTCTAGCAAGCATCCGCAACTACTAAAGATCATTAAGGTAAAACCCAACCATAGCATTATAAGGCATCAAGTCCTCTTTACTCCCATACGCAAACAACCTACTTACTCGGGTATGTGCTTCTGTCACTCACGCCACCCACCATAAGCAAATAATGAACGTATTGCAAACCCTACAGCGGGGATCCCTCACGCTTGCGAGACATGGAGAGCACCATAGGACAGCACCAATAATAAAACATGCAACTCAAACCAATCACGTTCATCAATTAACCCATAGGACAAAATGGATCTACTCAAACATCATAGGATAGCCATACATCATTGGGAAATAATATATAGTGTTGAGCATCATGTTTAATTAGAGATTACAGCGGGTAAAAGAGGGGATACACCACTGCATAGAGGGGGGGAGAGTTGGTGATGACGGCGGTGAAGTTGTTGGTGTAGATTGCGGTGATGATGATGGCCCCGCCGGCGTTCCGGCGCCACCGGAAGCGAGGGGGAGAGAGCCCCCCTCCTTCTCCTTCTTCCTTGGCCTTCTCCCTAGGTGGGAGAAGGGTTCTCCCTCTGGTCCTTGGTCTCCATGGCGTGGGAGGGGCGAGAGCCCCTCCGAGATTGGATCTGTCTCTCTGTCTCTCTCTGTTTCTGCCTTCCTGATTCTGGCCCTTCACTGTTTCTTAAATTCCCGGAGATCCGTAACTCCGGTTGGGCTGAATTTTGGACACGATCTCTATCCGGAAATTAGCTTTCTTGCGGCGAAAGAAGGGCACCAACCGCCTTACGGGGTGGCCACGAGGGCCCAGGGCGCGCCTGACCCCTGGGGCGCGCCCCCTACCTCGTGGCCCCCTCGGGTATCGTCTCGCGTTGATTCTTCTTCCCAAAAATCATAAATATTCCAAAAAAAATGTCCGTCAGTTTTTATCCCGTTTAGACTCCGTTTGATATGGATTTTCTGCGAAACAAAAAAACATGCAACAAACAGGAACTGGCACTGGGCATTGGATCAATATGTTAGTCCCAAAAATAGTATAAAAAGTTACCAAAAGTATATGAAAGTTATAGAATATTGGCATGGAACAATCAAAAATTATAGATACGACGGAGACATATCATAGCGCAGGCATAGACCGCACTACTACTAACTGTTAGTTGTAGCGCCGTAGTAGTAGCACGGCTACCCGCGCTGCTGATAGCATCAAAACCCGCGCTACTACTAGGGTTTTCCCTAGTAGTGTATCCAGCTCCACTCGATGATTCTTATCCTCTACTCGCATCTTAAACTGCATGCTGCTTTGAAGTGTGTCTCAAGGACCAGACCTATTTGGCTCATGATCCAGAAGATCCCTTCTTGGAAATTTATGTCAAAGGGGGAGAGAGAGAGCACATCAAAGCTTATCACATGGGAGAGATAAAACACATCTTAGCTTCTCGAGATGCTTATTAAGAATAGAGGAGAGAAGTCACATGTCTTTAAGAGGGGAAAGACATGTTAATGTATGGTTATTTGTACCATTTCTTGCTCTGTTTTTTTTTGCTTTGCTCAGATTTTCTCTTACCCTACCTTCTCCCATTATCCAATATCAGATTCAGGGGGAGAAAGATCATATCTAAGGGAAGAAAATCTTTGGAATTCATTGCATATATTTAATCCTTGGGGACATGTCTACCTTGAAATAGAGTACTAAGTACTCACCCATTACATGTCACCAGTCTTGGTACTCTTCTGGTTTCCTGAACTTGCTTTTATTAGAAGTGTTCTTGTGTTATCTAACCCTGTTTTCTCAAGTTCATATCTTCCAAAGCTAGCTCAAGACCACAAGGTAAGTATATGCATCACACTCATGTGCATGATGATCTCTTGCTGATGTACATATTGTTTGCAAGAAGAATGTGGCACCCCAGCTCAGAGAAACCGAAACGCCCCGTATTCCAGCCAGAGATCGAGGAGAAGTCTTCTGGAATACGACACTGCTTAGCATAGAACAAATCAGCTCTTTATTATAATCTATATTGGGTACAATGGGTTCCGATATGACGAGAAATTACATCGGCACAGCGACACTATGCCTGCCACTGTTGCTCTATGCAAGCAGCAGAACAACTCAAAGCAGCGGAATAACTCCTAGCAGCGGAACAACGACAACGGTGGTGAACTCCACTCCACAGGGACTCTGGCTGGAACGCTTATCCTAGCTCGCAAACAAGGGATCCACGGCAAACAAGCAATCAATTCCGGCATGACCTGCAAACTGGCATGACATGCCAGGTGAGTACATTGAATGTACTTGCAAGCTCACAATAACTAGAAGCATTCAAGACAAACAACAGCATGGCAGTTACAGGTTAACCAGGAACTATCATGAGATCATCAGGACAACATGGCAGTAACAACATGAACATGGTACAGCTAGAACAATATGAGCATGGCATGGACATATGAATCTGACGATACTAGCATGCACCATGATGACACTATCATGCACCACCTATTCTGCTTGGGTTACCTCATAACCATCACATGCATCACTTACCAGTCTCGGACATCACACGATCATCTCAGGATCAAATCAAGCTTGGTATAAACAATACCGTAGTAATCATTACATGACCACAAGGAGCTTGATCTTTACCCACGATTCTTGCACAACATCACAAATATCCAACAACTCGGTATCCTCGATACCACGGTGATCATCTCATGATCACATCTAATAATCCATCAACTCGGTATCCTCGATACCACGGTGATCATCTCACGATCACAACCAATCTCTTTCTCATCATCGAACTGGGGTTGTTATTAAGCACATCATTATTATTATTACTGTTGACCCATAGTGTGACCAACTACGAACTGGGCCCTTATCCGCGGGCGCGGCTATCGATAGATTTAATACACTCTGCAGAGGTAGCACACTTTACCCACACCACGGAACCCATGGCCTCGCACTCCCATTCGGGTGGACCAACGACATTCCAATAGTACTCTCCCATTGCCATGACACTCTTACGTCCACTCCGACCAACTCCCCACTGGGCTAGTCCTGGGTGACCAGGGGCGGAGCTTCATTGGGGCTAAACCGGGCCATGGCCCGCCCAGGATTTTCATGATATTTCATATACCTATGCACTTAGTCTAGTTTACCTCCTCATAAGTGACAGCCGTGCCGCTGGGTAACTTGTAATTACTTTGGAGTAGTCTGTTTTTGTTGTCCATTGGTTGAACTGAGCATAATTAATGCATTTTATTACTGATTTATATGTAGAAATGGAAGATAAAAAGCTATTTTTTTCTTAAGAGCTCATACCTAATGCTTAATACTTTTTGTTAACTGTGCTTTAGTATATGAAGATCATTGAAACAATGTTGCTAATAATGTAGAATATGATTATCTCGCCATTAACTTGTTTGTTGACATATATGCCTAAAAAATGTGTGCTCTTCTTTAACTTGGCCCGCCTCTTTTTCTTTGAAGCTCCGCCACTGTGGGTGACCCAGCCTACCAAAGGCAAAACTACCACCGTCGTGGCAAATAAACAGTCCCAAACGGGGACTTGGTACCATAACAACAACGGGTCCACAAGATTATGTCTGCTTACCGGGCCAGGATAACGCATGCCCATAACCTTCCCTCGTTGGAGGCACCGACAAAAGGCATGACAACGGACGACTAACGGCCTCCCCATAAAGGCAAATGCGGCTGCACTTGTGAGCTCGATATGGTGGCACCATGACTCAGCCAACAGTTGTTCAAGTTCAATTATGTCCGATTAAACTTGAATGCAATAAGGTGAGTCATATGAAAATAACATGATGCAACTACAATACATGAGCATGACATCAACATAAGCATGGTTGTGCATCATTACTTCTTAACAATAAACAACAAATCATATATCTTACTGAGCATGGCATACTGACTAGCATGAACATCACAAGTATACACTTCTCAGAAACATAGCATGACCACTAGCATCAACAATAAATATCATGCACGAACATAGCAATAATGCTATCATGCAAGCATTTAACCAACTGGATGCAATGGAACATGCATAACGACGGCACATGGAACAGACGACAATCATGCGCCGAAGACCATCACCGACACCAACATGTACTACTAGCAAGCATAAGCATAGGAAAGGAATACTAGCAGGAATACATGATAACCAAGTGCAAGACAACATAATACGAGAGTAAACATGAAATTCTAAGCATCACCGGAACAACGGTAACCATATTTTAAACGAGCAAACATTGATTAAATATTCAAGTTAAAAACCATGGCTACTGCATGACTATCAGGCAAGTGGGTATTGTGGCTTGCCTGGGGATGAAGAAAGCACCGGGGAGAAGTGCAGAAGGATCGCAGAAAGATTTGCCGGAAACAGTCCTCTCCCGAAGGGGCTGTTTACGTGCAAGGGCAAAATGGTCATTTTCAATATCTCAAACCACAGTGAAAATGATATAAACAGAACGGGCTCGACAAAACGAAGAAATTGGTTTTGAAATCACCTCATTTGGAGTTGTGAGCAAAAAGTTATAGACCGACGAAGTTCAGGGACCAATCTGTAAAAAGATTCCTACAAACAGGCCCCTGAGTGAGAAAACAGAAAACACATTTTCAGAGCAGAGAAAACGTATTTCAAGCCGTAGTTAAATGAAAATACTTCTCCTCATAAAGAAAACACATTTGCCACCGAACTAAGACAGAAATACGCTTTCACTGAACGGAAACGTAGTACACGAAATGTGTCTCCACTTATCTGACATGGCGGGGCGGGGTCAACGCGCGGGGCCCGTGACCAGCTGGCAGGGAGGGGCGTCGTCTCCTTCTTCTCCTCGCTCGCGCCCGCGCCTGGCCGAGGCAGAGGAACTCCGGCGACGGTAGCCGCTACTCCGGCCACCTCAGGGCGCGCTCCGGCCAAGGATGAGCTCAGCGGAGCACGGCGCATCACCTGGGACCATCTTTAGCCGACTAGGAAGGCCGAAGCATTGGCTACTTCGAGGCCGGCAGGCGGAGGTCTTCGGGCGCCGGTGAGCTCGCGGCAAGGGGCCACCAGAGAAGGAGGATAGATGCAGGGGAGGTTCGCGAGGTGGGGCTCTGGTGGGGGTAGAAGGAGGGGAGGGGCTCGGCTCCGGGCAAATTGAAGAAGATGGCCGCGGCAGCCATGGCGGTGATGGCGAGGCAGATGAGCTCCTCGAACTCGGGTGAGTAGTCAGGGAGGTCTATAGGAGAGAGGAGAGGAGGCTGGTGAGCTCGGGGGGTCTCGGGGTAGCCTTATATAGGTAGGGGAGGGGTGTGCCGCACTGTCATCGCCGCGGACGCGTGTGCGCGTGCTCGAGCTCAGGGGTAGATGACGGGAGGGAACAAGAGGGAGAGCCCACAGGGCAGAGGAGGCCAACGGAGCACGGGTAGGATGACGACGGCGACGAACAGAGCCAAACCGCCACTGTTCGCCTGTGGGCACGCGGCGGCTTGCGTCGGTGAGGAAGCTGCCAGAGGGGAGAGGGGTCCAGGGGAACGGCAACGACGAGATGAAGACGTTGGACACGGTCATGCGCGCGAAGGTGACGAGAGGAGGAGGTGCCGAAGCACAAACGGCCACTAGGCGCGGCCTCTGCACCCAGAGCGCGTGCACAGGCTTGCCATCGTCGTAGTCACCACGTGAACCGGGGCATTCAATGCGCTATAGTACCCAAAATGTTGTCTAGCTGATGGTCCTTCCATGTTTGAGACTGTGGGAGCCAAAAACGTGAGAGAAGGGGACCTGTGTGTGAGTTAGGCATCAGCTAAAGTTTGCTGCATCAAACTTGGCTGCGAACTGCTGATCAACAGGAAATGGATTGAAGCCTAAAGAGTTGTCTGGGGTGATTAGATTAGGATGTACTATGATCCTGGAAGTTTTGGAGCACAATGGGCCAAAAACTAATATAGCTGCTGCGTAACCCCAAAATTGGTCCAGAATCAAGATCATGATGGTTCACTCAGATAGAGTAACCACTTGAGCTGAAATTGGGCATGGCCCAATGATTTGAATATATTGAGATGCACAAAAAGTTTCATGCCATTTGGATGAACCAAAATAGCACTTGCTTCATATAGCTTTGCTCTGGACAGAAACTTGGGAAACTTGCATAGAGCAAATGATGTAATGGATTGAGCCAAATTTTGGTGGAGTTATATGGATAGGAGAATGCCCTGGAAAATTTTCAGCTTAAATGAAGCAAGATAAAATATGGTTGCTTCACAAACTGAAAATCTGACCAGAAACTAGGATTTGGGGCTGGGATCACATAGATGAGTTACATGAGCTCAAATTTTGTGGAGAGTCATTATTTGATCATATGAAGAACCTTGCAAAATTTCAACTCATTTGGATATGCCTAGCTTGTACTTCCTTCACAATCACTTCCCTCAGACAGGAGCTTTGAAAAATTGCTCAGAAATATTTACTAGGGAAATGGAGTTGAATTTTGGCATGAGGCAATTATTTGGATATGAAAAGGTGTCCAACAAGTTTGGGGTCAATTGGGTAAAGATAAATGGCACTTGCTTCACAATCTGCCATTCAGGACAGAATAGGAAAATAATTAATTGAGCATGATGGGAAACATGGCCAATGAAATATTTTGCCATATTTGAGAAAGATATGACCCAAAAAATTTATGAGAATTATTTGGGAGTTTTAGGAGTGATGAAAATATAGTTTGCTTCACAACCTAGGGAAAATTGAGTTATTCCTTTAATAAAAAAGGAATATTCCCAATAAAAAGAATATTGGGATTTGGTCCAAGATGGAAATGGCAAGGTCTAGGAATGGAGATGGGGATGACAAGCCACTCTGGAAAGAAAGAAGAGGTCATCTTCTTCAGTTTCCAGACCACGTAGCCACGGAAAAAGAAAACTCAATCAAAAATCTCAGAAAATCAAAAGAAAAAGAAATGGCCAAAAATCAGGCTGTTACAAAGAACTCATGGACATGTAGGTACACTACCTGTATCTACATCATTTGCTCTGATGTATATAGCCAAGATACATGTAACTCATTGCTTGCTCTGACGTGCTTATGCATTCACATGCTTTACATGATTGCATACATGTAGGGGGGGCCTATGCATATTACATGCTCTTCCAAAGCTTTACTTGTTACTCTTCATATCTTTACCTAAAACCTTTGATGTATGTTGTCATCAATTACCAAAAAGGGGGAGATTGAAAGCACAAGTTCTCCCTGGGTGATTTTGCAAATTAATGACAACATATCTCTTGTTGGACTAATATCTTTATCTAGTATATTTCAGAAAGTTCAACAATGGCGTGGCATGGACAAGAGGATGTGCAACCCCTTCATGATGCTAAGGACAAAGATTGGCAAAAGGCTCAAGACTCTTCATTCTCATTTTAGTGATCCAAGATCACATTGAGTCCATAGGAAAGGCCAATACTATTAAAAGGAGATGAGGTGTTGCTTAATGGTCTACTTGCTCAAAGTGCTTAGTGATATGCTCCAAAGCCCTCAGCCACTTTCTCATTTCGAAATATGTCCAAAACCCAAAGTCAAACTCGGCCCCACTGATTTGATCTATCCGGCGCCACCGAGTTCTTTTGACATAGCCATTGCCAGAAAGCCTAGACAATTCGATCTCCCCGATACATATCTCGATCTCACCGAGATGGCCTTGCAATCTCTCTGTTGCCTACTGCAATTATTTCGGTCTCACCGAAATATGCAATCGGTCACACAAAGTTTGCCTGACCAACTCTCTGTCTACTCATTGTTGAAATCGGTCTCACCGAGTTCATGCAATCGGTCACACCGAGATGAGGTTTTTCCCTAGCCCTAGCACATCGGTCCCACCGAGTTGATCATGTCGGTCCCACCGAGATTCATGACATTCACATTTTGAACTGAATCGGTCTCACCGAGTTCTCCTTTTTGGTCTGACCGAGTTGGGTCAAAAGTGTGTAACGGTTGGATTTTGTGTGGAGACTATATATACCCCTCCACCCCCTTCTCTATTCAAGAGAGAGCCATCAGAACGTGCCTACACTTCCACTACTCCTTTTCTGAGAGAGAACCACCTACTCATGTGTTGAGACCAAGACATTCCAATCCAACCACAAGAATCTTGATCTCTAGTCTTCCCCAAGTTGCTTTCCACTCAAATCATCTTTCCACCATAGCCAAATCTGTGAGAGAGAGTTGAGTGTTGGGGAGACTATCAGTTGAAGCACAAGAGCAAGGAGTTCATCATCAACACACCATCCATTACCTTTCGGAGAGTGGTGTCTCCTAGATTGGTTAGGTGTCACTTGGGAGCCTCCGACAAGATTGTGGAGTTGAACCAAGGAGTTTGTAAGGGCAAGGAGGTCGCCTACTTCGTGAAGATCTACCCAAGTGAGGCAAGTCCTTCATGGGCGATGGCCATGCTGGGATAGACAAGGTTGCTTCTTCGTGGACCATTCGTGGGTGGAGCCCTCCGTGGACTCGCACAGCCCTTACCCTTCATGGGTTAAAGTCTCCACCAACGTGGACGTAAGATAGCACCACCTATCGGAACCACGCCAAAAATCTTCGTGTCTTCATTGCGTTTGCACACTCCAATCCCATCCCATTACTTTCTTGCAAATAGCATGCTTTACTCTTTCCGCTGCTCATACTCTTGCCATGCTGGCTTGAAATGTATTCTGAATGCTTAAACATGTGCTAAAATTCCACCTTAACTTGAAGAACTTAAAAGCTGCTACTTTTTCTTGTTGAGGGTCTAATCACACCCCCCCCCCCCCCCTCTAGTCACCTCTTCTCGATCCTTTCAGGAAGAAATAGAGTAAAAAAGAGAGCACACGGGGGATCGAGCCTGGGATCTCCTAGTTCCTTCATAGCACTGTTAACCACTAAGCCAAAATTTAGTTCCTGTTAAAAGTCAGGCGCGACCTGCTAGAAGGACAAGAGCCGGTTTTACATTTTTTTCTTTCTTTTTGCACCGGTTTTCTTTATTTCTTTTCCAATTTTTAGTTGTTTTTTTCTTTTCTTTCTTTTTTCTTCACTTTTATTCGGGTTTCTCTGGCTTTTTTCCTTTCCTTTCATTTTGTTTTTCTTTGGTTTTTTATATCTTCTCTTTTTGTGCACCCATGCAGATTGCACCCTCAGTGGACCCATGATCAAAAAATTTGCAAATATTTCAAAAAATTATGAATGGATGTGATTATGAACAAATGTATTAGGTGCTTGTAAAATTTGGTGGTGAAATAACATTTGAGGAAATCCATATAAAAACAAAGTTTGTGCTGAAAACATGTGAACAGTAACATGGGTGCAGAGTATCATTTGTATTTCGTTTTGTATGGAGATCATTTGATGTTTTTTGGTGACCAATCTTTGCAAGCTTCTAAACATTTGCTCATAATCACATCCACCAAGTTTCAGAATTTTTTGATAGTTTTTTTCTTTTTGCTTTTTTTGAATTTACTGTTCACTGCATGGTGCACAGAAGGTGAGTGCATCCACTACTTTCCCATATGCATAGTAGCTAGAGTGCTACATGCATTGCTGATTAATTCTTGGTTGACTTCTTTTTATATGCTTTGCCGTGATATGCCATCTTTTATATGATCGGTTTTCCTTTGAATGAGTTATGATGTGTTGAATTACCAAATCTCATGAATGAACCGATCACACTGCATGCATGAAAAATGTGGGTTTTGTTGTTGTATGGTAACACTAACTTGAATTATGTAAATAAATATTTTGCAACTATGTTAGATTTTCCAGGTTTCCTGTAGCAACTACTTACAGGTACAATTGACCTTGAAGATGCCAATTTATTTATATGGACAAATTATGTCTCCGATAGCAATCGTGCAAATTTCAACTACTTTTAGGTACAAGTGACCTTGAAGACTGTCCAGGTCTCCGATAGAAACTGTACAAATTTGTTTATGTGCACGAATCCAGCCTGCCGTTTGTTGCCATCGCCCACTTGCGTTCATGTAGGAAAATTCGAGCCGGAGCTTGGAGGCTGCCGTTGTGCCCATCGGACTCAAGGGTTCGTGGCTTTGAAGGCTTTACGGCCTCCCAGCCGTGGGACAGAAACCAAAAGATCACGACAGCTTTGTCATAGCTGAAAAGCGGGAGTGGTACTTTCCTTTTCCTTCAGGCTTACCTTTGCTTTTGTGTAAAATTCATTGATTTACTGATGCGGCTGGTATTTGGGGTTTTATGATCTTGGTTGTAATCACGATCATGGATGGGTTTTGAAGATTCGGTTGCTACCGAGAAAGATAAGAGCCTGACTGTATTGCACTATCTAATTGGATAAAAATAACCACCCAGGAATACCACTATTAATTTTTATTTTCTTAACATTTTGTTGTTGTTAGGGCTCGTGGTGACCCTAACAGTTAGGCACATTTCTCCTGATTTGGCTTGACCTGATCTGATTTTAGACTGGTTGTAGTGAGGGTTTTTTCCCTGTCCTTGTTCAGTTCTCCACATTGCTATGCATTTTATAGTTGGATAAAGAAAATATTTGAAATGCCTAGGAAAAAGTATTTTAAAGCTCTTTCGTCTTATAAAAAAGTAGGATTTAATTTGGTTCTGCCTACCTTATTCCTCAAGAGGCTCAAAAGACATATCTAATACAGTATGACGTGAAGTCCGGTAGATATCTAATATGACGTGTTATGGTATGTTTGTCCTAATGAAAAAAAGTGTACTATGACAAAATAACATGGCCCTTAAAATACACCATTAGCTTGCTATATGGCGCTATAGCGTGTTATTAGCGAGACATTGTACATCGATTTATTTAGCAAGCCATTTCTCAAAATGCTATAGCGTGCTATTAGCATTGCTATAACGCACTATTTTTTCAGTTGTTTGACCCGACAAATATTTAGCTTTTTATATGGGTTGCGTTGAGCCACTAAAAATTACCAATATATACCTGTGGTCCCCCGTTCCAACGCACGTCATTGGCCTAGTGAGGAGTTAAAGTTTGAAGAGGCATTTTCGGCATATGAGGGGCTAAATTAGGTTGTCGTTTGCTTGCCTTTTGTTGTCTTGGCTGCTGGTGGCTTATTTCAGTTTAGACTTTATGTGCGTGCCAAGCTTGTGGTGCAGTTACTCTTGGCTACCCTTGAGCACCGTGAACAGTCTTTGTGGATGTTTTTGCCTCGTTTCGTAATAAAAATGAGGCTGGGGGCAACACTCTTGGATCAAATAGAAGAAGTGGACCTCACGAGGCTGGAGGCAAGGAAGTCCCCCTGGGTATTCAAAAACCATCAGATTCTACATCTAAAATAAAAAACGACTCCAAGCAAACTTGTTCTGAATAACAGCCATCGGCAAAGAACGGTGGCACTAGCTAATATGATAAATACTAGTAAGCGCGTAGCCCATATGTACGTGCACACTTTCGTTGGACAAGATTATTGAACAGTATGAACGGAATAAATATCTAGGTACATAATACCACCACAAGATGCTTCAGGTGGAATGGATGGAAGATAAAAATTATGCTAGCTAATAAAGACAACATCTACTTTTACAGAACTCATGAAAAAAAAGAACCTACTGTTCATGCTGATATGTCCCAGACGCAACTTATCCCCAATCCTGGTTAGAGCAGCTCATGGCATAGACATGATCACAAAACACAGGTCGTCAATGTGTGTTCATACATAAGCTATTGTTTCCATTAAGAAATGGCACGCCGAAGATTTGTGGTCCAAGTAGCTTCCGGAGCTAGCTAACTACTCCTTCTGTCTCATAATGTAAGACGTTTTTTGATACTAGTGTAGTGTCAAAAAACGTCTTACATTATGGGACGGAGGGAGTAACTAACAGCCCGACATAAAAAGGGAAAGCTAGCTAACTAACCGCAACTATTTGTAGTCCTTGGCGTGCTTGTCATGGAGTTTGTTAGAACCATCCATGGCATATCTTCCAGCACAACAGGCTGGCGTGTAGCTTGTGACCTGATAATCCATGGCGTTGTGTGGACAAATAAGCCAGACACCGAGATGCGTTGTTTAGATACCGAAAAAGAAACGGGACTAGTTCACAAGAGTTCAACAAGAAATATATGAGCTAGACTCTAGGGACGAGAGATCCCACCATCTAGGCGGAATTAAAAACGAAAGCAACATGATGGTTCATAAATGTGCTTAATACATAAAGGGCATCGCACAGCGTTAACAAGACTACAGCACAATGCAACAATTATCAAAGAGCTAAATGGAACAAGAAAACGGTAGAAGTCAAGCTAAGACAACAGCTACGGCGTCAGAGGGAGCGGCAAGCAGATGATTTCCATGGTAGATGCGGGGCTCAAGGTGTCTCTTCCGCCATGCTTGTCAAGGTGTGGGTGGGCATCTCCAGCAGTGTCGTGCCCTGTCACCCCCACTCCAGTTGTCCATTCCTTGCTAGAAGGAGTTGTCCCTTCCTTCCTAGAAGGCGTTGAAGGTGCAGGCAGAATTGATCTGTCTACACCAGCATGTGCTTCTTGTCTACTAATTAGTGTCCAAATCTGGTTCAAAGACATCCAACCGACACCATTAAAAACTATATATTTCTATGCTTCCATAAAGCCTACAGAATAACAGCAACAATTGTATTCAGTGAATCAAGTTTCTTCCCAGCTACTCCCTCCATCCGGGTTTATTAGGCCTCTCAGCATCACAAGCATGTCCTTTTTTATAAGGCCTCGTTTTGGAAAGGTGTATGTATGCAACCATTTCATTGCTTGCATTGAAAGCCATTGTTATTGGTGCCATGGCTGGGAAATTAATACACTTCATGCGTGCTTTTTCATTGGTTGCATGCATGCGAGAGAGTGCATTGGGAGTGGAACGGAAGAATTAATGTGAGCAAATTACTATGTGTCTTGGTTAAGAGAAGTTGTCTTTAGGCCTAGTAAACCCGGACGGAGGGAGTACCCAACAAGAAGTAACTGACTCAAGAGAGTTACCCTCTTGCATACTCCTTCCGTCCGTGAATAAATGTACATCTAGCTTTGGTCCTAAGTCAAAGTTTTAAAACTTTGATCAACTTTATAGGGAAAATCAGCAGCATTTATGACACTAAAGTACTATCACTAGGTTCCTTTTGAAAAGCACTTTTGTAATATACCAATTTTATGTCATATATATTACTACTATTTTCTATAAAGTTAGTCAAAATTTTAAAATTTTGACTTAGAACAAAGTGTAGAAGTACACTTATTCATGGACGGAGGGAGTAGAGAAGAAAGAACTAATTTCCTGCCACACAAGTTTAGCAACTATAAAATTATAGAAAAGGTGTGGGGCACTCCCATGTTTAGTACAAAAGACACAAACAACTAGTTTATTCATATTCCTTTTCTTCAGGTTGATTCTAGTCATAACTTTTTATATGACACTAACTAAAGAAAGATATGGATTCTAGGAGGAACTATAAGATGTCAAAAAGCAGGAATAAAAACAGGAGAAACTGCATAACTAAGGTTACCCTATAGTTCATAATAGCATGCAAGGAGCTAGTGGTATAGGTTCCTTATATGCAGTATACTGCAAAACTAAGGTTATCTCCAGTATATGTTATGCTGCAAGCAATAACTCCAAGCTCTAACCAAAAAATCATCAAAGCAGAGGAGAAGGGTCTCCTGAATTTGAGTTTCAGGGTTTCACCATTCGAGACCTGCATAACAGTTTTACCTTGTTCCCTACAAATACAGTAGAGATCTCAAATTGGATGGAAAGGAACCTAACCAATAGTCTTCCCAGAACCTAATTTTGTTGCCATCTCCGAAAGACCATCTCTGTCCAAATTTAATGGCCTTAGAAGCCCTGACTACACCTTTCAAAAAGGTAGAGGCCTCAGTGTTTTGGATGCAAAAGTTATTTGGAAAAGGCTTGTATTTAGTGTCTATTATAGTTTTCCAAATTTTACCTTCACTACGCATATATCTCCTAAACCAGGCTCCTAAAAGGCAGATATACAGATCATGGATGTTAGGAATGCCTAATCCACCAAACTCTATTTTCATGGAGACCAAAGACAAATGTCGTAGAGCGACGTCGACATGTACAGCCTCCGCGTGCTGCTCCTTGAGATGCTCATCAGCGCGCAACCCTTTCGCGACGTCCGTCGCCGTGCCGATGATCAAGGCCCGGCTCATTCGACGACGAGGTGAAATAGGACCGTCGACCAAACTTATGCCCATTGGTGACTGTGCCAGCAATTCTACCGCTCGTGAAACAGGAGACCAATTATGTGCATCAATGCTTTGAAGAAATAGAAGATTTAGAGAACAGGAGGCCGAGTATGAGCTCATGCACATTCGGCTGTGAGATGAAAATCCATTCAACACTCGTCTTAGGCAAACTAGTGCCATATTTGCAGTTTTTAAGCCCAAATAAAGTACTCTACAAACCTACTTAAAACTGGTTTTCCTAAAAAATCCTCTTAAAACTATTTTTTCTAAAACTTGTTCCAAATACTTAGTTATCCAGACAACTAATGAAGGACAAGAAGAGGACAACCGTATTACACATTACAGTTACAAGCATACAGATTACAAGCACAAATTACAATCCTGGCGGTGAGAGAGCTCAACTAGTATAGTCTAGAATCGAGCAGGTAAGTACATGAAGATATTAGGGTCACAAGGACAAGACATGACCAACGGTTTTCTAGCGCCCCTTGAGGTTTTCGAGGCTCAGGTCATCTGCTTGGCTTTCGCCAGCTCCGTAGTTACGACGTGCAAAGCACATAGGCTCTTTCGGCTGTGGGAGCTCAATATCTTTGTTATCCAAGCTTGCTATCACCGAAGACATGAGGGGGCGAGCGTCTGGGTCGTCCTGCACCGACAAGAGTCCGATATGTATGCATCGTAGAGGTTCAACGAGAGAGCAACCCTCTACAATAGATGAGTCGACTAGATCCATCATTTTCCCATCCTTCCTTAAGCTCCATGCCTGCATAAACCAATCATGTCATTAATTAAGTACAAAGTAGCACCCCTTCATATCAGTTGAACAAGTTCTGATCACTAAATAAAGTTTTTTTTCTGAAAAAGAAGATAACACCCAGCCTCTTCATCAAAAGATGCACGCAGCCATAATCACTAATAAAGTATAACGCACTTACATAATCTATAAGGTTATGAGCGCGTGCATGTGCGCTTGGGGTTGTGGTGCCGATCTTCATGCCACTTACAATCTCTAGAAGTAATACGCCAAAGCTGTAAACATCGGATTTTACAGAGATGATACCTTCCATTGCGTATTCCGGTGACATGTATCCACTGCTTTGACAATTAACAGCGGTAAATTTAAAATTATAAACCAGTTGAAGCACAGAAGTTGAGAGATCACATAAATGAAATTCCTCACTACTCACAATGTTCCAACAACTTGATTGGTATGTCCTTCCTGTTCATGGACACCAAAGAGCCTAGCTGTACCAAAATCAGAAATTTTGGGGCTCATCTCAGCATCCAACAATATGTTACTTGCTTTGAGATCTCTATGAATCATCATCAATCTGGAATCTTGGTGGAGATAAAGAAGGCCCCTTGCTACACCCCTGATTATCTTAAATCTTGTGGACCAGTTTAGCAGCAATTTTCTTGTACCATCTGTCAGGGACAGAATTAGATAAATCATCTTATCAGTGATGTTTGACCAAAAGTAAAGATTTTGCAACAAGTGAGCAGAACCTACTGAAAATGAAGTAATCCAAACTTCGGTTAGGTAGATATTCATAAATCAAAAGCTTTTCATCTTCATGAATACTGCAGCCTAGAAGTTTGACCAAGTTTCTGTGTTGCAACCTAGAAATCAGAGCTATTTCATTTTTGAACTCCACTGCCCCTTGGAGAGAACCTACACGAAGCCTTTTCACAGCAATTTCCCTACCATCTTCCAACCTTCCCTGAAACATGCATGAGGTATTATTGAGTCAAGAAAGTTGGATCTTCCATTAGTGATCTAACTATCTCCCTCGGAAAAAACAGAGAGAAATCTAATTATAAGTACAAATACTTCTTGCCTTATAAACATTGCCAAAGCCTCCTTTGCCAAGAATGTTGGATTCAGTGAAATTATTTGTCGCGGCAGCAATTACCCTGAAGTTAAAAATGGGAAACTCTGTGTTACTATCAGCGAGCTCATTGTAATTTCCTGTATCCCGTCGCATCAACCTTCCCCAGAAAACCTTGCTTCGGCGATTGCCTGTAAGGAGTGTGAGTACTATCTCCTCAGTTTCTTGGGACTAGAGATGACATAAAAATTAGAACTAAAGCAATAGTTTCCTACCTCTAAAAGCATAGATGCAAATAAGCCCCACGCATATGAGTACTAGAAAACTTGAAACAACTGATAATACAATTTCTAGGGTTGTGATCTTTTTCATGTCACCTGCACAAAAAATAATTAATATAAGGAGAATAACCAAAGATTGTCAGTGCTTATCACCACATTCATAGCAGACTCCTTTCTTGAATAAAAACACGAGGGCACTCTTTCTCCAATTATTCTCTTCAAATAAAAGAAGTGAAAAGAATCTATCTCTATCAACTCATACTAGTAAAAGATATAGAAACAACTAGACAAATAGGAGCAATAAACCATGCATACCTTGCAATATTCTAGTCCGAACATAGAGGTTCTCCCCTCCTTGAGTGTTGTTCTCCATGTCGATCAAATCTCCCATCCATACCAAGCATCTTGTGTCATCTCCATCAATATCCATGTTGCTCATCCTGGAGTAAGCATATGCCACGCAGGAGCAATTGCTTCTACATTCCTCTCTGCACTCGTCAAAGCTTCTACTCGGGAGATGAAGGAATTTGTCAGGGACCTTCATGCCTGGAAAGGCTAGGAAATCATCTCCATGGGTGCACCTTCGCACCTCCTTCGGTCGGCATCCCTGTGAGAAGCTACCGGCGATCCATCCTTTACCATCCCTCGGCTCAAAACCGTCAAGGCACTTGCAAACTGGGACGGTTGCTGTGTTGTCGCAGTAACCATAAGGACCGCAGTAGCCGTACGTATTGCACTCATGTTGAGGCTCTGCATACAGAGCTCTCCATACTGACATGTTGCTGTCCCAGCTTAGTATATTTACCTTGCCCAAGTAGTCAATCTGCATCCTGACCAACAGGATGAAGGAACCAGTCGGCATGCCGAAGGACATGTACACCTCATCGCCGGCGTGATGTAAGGCCATGTAAATGGCAGACTTGTTGAATTTGTCCATGTAGAGGTAGTTTGTCCACACCGGGCTTCGCAGGTGTGGTCTCGAGCCATTCCAAATGAAGCACTGGAGGAGGCTGCTAGGGTCTGCGCCGTAGGAGAACTCACCGGGGGATGGGTCATGTTGGGCCTTCCAAGAGACGAGGTGCTGCAGTGGAAGCGTGTTGTGGCTGAGCCTGATGTTCATGCCGGGTAGGAGGGTGTCGGTGGGGTGGTCGAAGCTTTGCCATAGTATGGCACTGTCAGCTAGTGATCTAAGGATGAAGTTGCCAGTGTTGTCCAACACTGCTTCCACCGAGATGGAATTCATGCTGACGCTGTTGTTCGTTGTCCAGAGGACACGACCATTGCTATCAGACAAGACTATGTCGGAGTTGTTGGTGACGACAAGATTTGCAGAGGAGAGGTTAGTGGTGATCGGAGCCGCACGGTTAGAAACCCATACCACCGTGCGCTCCGGGATGCGATTGTACCATATGCCAACATAGTGATAGTTCTTGGTGGAGTTGGATGGGGAGAAGAATCCCAGGGCAAACACCCCATCTTGAGAGACGAGGACATTGCCAGGGGAGAGCGGCTTGCCAGCGACAATCCGGTTATCGGATGCACAAAGAGGCAACGAATTGAATGTCCAAGAAAGAAGCAAAAGAATGGCGTACACAGGAAGGGAAGAATACATTGCCATTCTTGGCCTTTTGCTTGCTTGCAGGATCATGGTGGAGTACAATATCTTCGAGGTGCTTGCAATGAGAATGAGTATGGGGTCACCCGACTGGGGCATATATATAGTGTATAGAAGCAACCGGAGCGTCGTGCTGCCTTGGATTGGATGTTTGGAGCCACAGGAATGAAAGAGTGGTTGGGTTGTTCTAAATTTGTGCTGGAAGTTAGGCACCAGCGGTCAGGTCTGTTGAGAGTGAAAAGGACATGATGCGGAAAGAAAATGTGCTTCTTAAATGATGGCTCAGAAATCTAATACATCCTGTGCTCTACCAGATCAACAACATAGCCATTCACTCATACATCCAAACTTGGTTGCACACACAGATGTGGTGGTTATTTGCTAGCTAATTACTTACAGGTGGTACGTACACTAGTACAGGCACTCCCTCGTTCCCAAAGTGTCAGGCGCGATTGAGTTTGCATGGTCTTTGATGCACAATTTTGACCATCAATACATATGAAAATGCATGGATTGAATATATATAACTGATAACATTGTATTTGTCTTGCAAAAAATATATTTCATGTATATTTATACTAATTTAGTGGACGTATAATAAGTGGAAATCATATTCAAAGTTATGCGATGAAGAACAAAAAGGTCAAAGCGTGACTTATATTTTGGGAAGGAGGGAGTACTATACAACATGTTGAATATCTTTTTTGCGGGCGTGCATGTTGCATTACCTGTGCCCGTCAACAAAAAAAATGTGAAATTTGGTAATCTTATTTTTTTAATTTGTGTCAGCTTTGGTTAGTTTAGTACTCTTGTGTTCCAAAATGTGATAGTGTAAAAAATAATCTTACATTTTGGGACGGGGGGATATTTACCAAAACCATACTGAAACATTTTGGTATATCCCAAAAACTGAGCTATAAGTTGATTCCATGCCATATTTACCTAAGTAATGATAACTTAGTTACGAAAAAACCTTATTTAATGAACCAAATAAACTGCGTACGTAGATAAGAATAAATAAACAAATGATAAAGGGAAAAAAAACAATGATAAAAGGATGATGCTGAGGTAAAAATGAAAATATTTACTATGATGAACGTGAGTATGTTTTCCTTCTTACACACACCGTGTGTCATATATTTTTGTCGAAATGCTGCATAAGTACTCTGCTGTTCACTGCTTTGTTTCCATGGCAGGGATCAACACGAATATAACCGGCGATCTGTCTGCCACGAGGCTGCATTGGCCTAGCAAATGCCATGTCGTCGCCCGTATTTGTGCCGCTGCTCCGCACCCGGACAGGCAGGTCACGACATCGGGGGGGATTTGACGAAAACAGCACCACATGCTCCAGGTCTCGCACTCCGCTCCCAAATGTGGTGGAATCTAGAGTTGCACTTGTCTACTTCCTCCGGGTTAAAGTTTTGTGGTTTATGATCTCGTTCGCTATGGCTCTGTAGGCGTAATAGTTGAGGTTAGGCTTTGCAATACCAAATGCACCAGTGCGCCCTCATGTAACGCACACCCATGTGTGCCACATTGCAAAACATGCAGAGGACATTCTACAATGTCGTGGACCAAAAAGGAAGGAGGCGTCCGGCAGCTAGGGTAGCATTTGATACATTCACTGCACCCCCTAAGAGTGATATTTCTAAAAATCATAATAAAAAAAGTTCACGGATTCAATTTTTTGAGATTTAAAAAATGTTCGCATATTCAAAAAATAATCATGATTTCGAAAACAATGTCCTGAAATAAAAAAAATGTTCATGATTTTGAAAAGCAAATGCCTGAATTCAAAAAATGTTTGCTTATTCAAAAAACAATCTTGAATTAAAAAGAAGTTTGCTTACTCAAGAAAACTATTCATGCTTTTTCAAAAAATGTTTCTTCAATGTAAAACAAATGTTTGCTGAATTTCAAAAAAATGTTGGTCGACAAATAAATTTTTGCCAATTCAAAAAAAAGTGCACAATTCCATATAGTGTTTCTGTATTTGTGAAAAACTCCATGAATTCGAAAAGGTTCATGACTAATTTTTTCTTCATTAATTTTAGAAATATTCATGATTCATAATAATATTCTCGAATCGGACAAATGTACATGATTTCAGAAATTGTTCAAGATATTATGAAAAATTCACAAATTTCGAAAGTTGTCCACAAATTTTTTAAAATAAAACAAAAGTAAAGAAAAATAGAATGCAAATGAAAAATAAAAAGGAAAGCGAAATGAAAAAAGGAAGTGAAAAATAAATGAAATTAAAAAGAGATAGGAAAAAGGGAAAGAACGATAATGAAAAAACGGAAATAAAATAAAAAATGGAGCTGCGAAACGAGCTAGGTGGGCGAGACAAATGTTACCTACCGGGAAGGGTGGAGGGGTAGGGACCTCCTATGTGCGGCTTACTGCGTCAAAGAGGCGCAGTTTCGCACAGGAGACGGGTCAACTGGGCCGGCCCATTCCCTGTCCTTGGCGGATTGAAAAAATCGCAAAATTAAAAAAGAGCGCGCCAACTAGAAATCTAACCCGCGACCTGCTAAAGTTGAACACGATGCGCAAGCCACTAAAACAAGAGAGCTACTCTGGAAGGTTTGCAGCGCCAGTTTTAAAGAACTATAAACAGCTGCCAAAATTAAAACAAATTCGCCAAATTCCTTTTCAAAATAAAATTTGTGGGCGAGGGATCAAACTTTGGAATAAATTTGCGAAAAGGGAACAATTATTGTAGTTCTAGATCATTTTTATATTTCCATACATTTTTTTATTTACAAACAAAATTTAAAGATGTGAACATTTTTTTGATCTGCCGAACAAATTTTAAAAAATGGGAACTTTTCTTAAAACAACTAACTTTTGGTTTGTGAACAAAATTTAAAAAAGGTGAACATTTTTTGAAACAAATCAAACAAAATATGGGAACAGGAACATTTTCTATAAGACTGAACAAAATATGTAAAATGGGAACATTTTTTGAAAATCAAAATAAATCTGAGAAAGAAAAATGAAATTGGAAAGAAAAGATAAACAGAGAGAAAAAGAAATAAAAAATGAAGAACAAATTTTAAAATGGAGAGTTTTTTTGAAACTCCGAAACAAATTTGGAAATACAAATATTTTTTGAATACATGAACATTTGTTTTAAAACATGAACATTTTTACAAAACATTTAACATATTTTCAAAATGGGAACAATTTTTAAAACTTTGAAAATTTTGCGAAAAACGAAATTTTTTCAAATTGTAATTTTATTCAATACTTTGAAAAATTATTAAACATTTTTTAAATTATGAAAAATGAAAAGGCAAAGAAAACGAAAAATAAAGAAAAGAAACAGAAAATATGAAAAAATATTAAAAATAAAACTTGAAAAAACAGAAAAGGAAAAAAATATAGAGAAGAAAAAATATAGAGGAAAAAGGAAAACGAAAAATGAAAAAAAGAGAAAAAAGTGTTAGGAAGCTTCTAGAAGGTTCCCAAAACTGAAAAAACCGGCTGGTAACAAGCTAGAAGGTTCGTAAAACCGGAATCGTTGAAAGCCAGCCCACGCTGGAAACGCTCGTTTGATCTCCCTATGCGTCGCCCCGACCTATTGCTGCAGCGAGCGGCAAATAGGATATTCCGGAGGGTTACGTGCTAGGACCCTAACCAGAGGCTAACTCTTAGTGACCTATGGGCCGAAGAGGACTTGCAGCGCAGTCACCCTATAGGGGCGCAAGAGCTATATCTCGCATTAAGCGAGACGGATGGATCTCATGCTGAAACGTATGCAGTTATTAGGCCGGACCACTAGCGCATATTTATGGAAGAAATAGAGTAAAAAAGGTCTCACACAGGGGATCGAACCTAAATTAACCAACAAACCAACATCTAGTTCATGTTAAATAAGTCAGGCGCAACCTACTATAAGGAAAAGAGCCGGGTTTTACACTAGTTTTTTTTTTCCTTTTTGCACGGGTTTTCTTTGTTTCTTTTCTCTTCACTTTTATTCGGGTTTCTCCGGCTTTTGCGCTTTAATTTTCTTTTGTTTTTTGTTCGCTTTTCTTGCATCTTATCTTTTTTTTACTTTTTTTGTTTTTTCTTTGTTTTTATCATTTTTCTTTTCTTCCTCATTTCCCTCTTTCTTCCTTTGGTTTTTTATTTCTTTCTTTGACTTCAATGTAGTTTTGTTACTCTTTGTTTCTTCATTGATTTTCTTTTTTTTTAACTTTTTGCATTGGTCTCTTCGGTTTTTGTTTTTATGTCGTTTCTTTTATTTATTTTCTGTATTTATTTATTGATATTTTATTTTTTTATTTTTTTCATTCTCCAATTTTCATTTATGTAAAGAAATTGTTGCTAATGCATGTTTAACATTTTCCCAATACATTTTTAACATTTTTGAATACATGGTCAACCTTTGATTTTCAAATGCTTGATTTTTTTAATACAAGATTAACATTTTTCGAGTACATGATCAACATTTTTCCTATTCATACTTTTTAAAAATTCATATGCTTGATGAACATTTTTCAAATACAAGATTAACATGTTTTGAATATATGGTAACCATTTTTTCTACACACATTTAACATTTTTTAAATGCTTGATTAAAACGTTTCAAGTACATCATCAACATTTCTTAAAATACTTGGTTCAAAAAATTATATACATGATGAAAAAATTTCGTCATTTTTCTAATCATGTTCAACATTTGTTTCGATACACGTCTAACTACTTCAACATTTTTTCCATATCGTTGACTAAAATATTTTAAATACAAGATCAAATTGTTTCATAAACATTATATATTTTTTAGACATTTTACATATAAATGATAAAAAATTTCTCTATAAACATTTAACATTTTTCAATTGCTTGTTCAACATTTTCTAATGTTTTACGTAGACTGATTTTTGTAATAAATTTATTTTAAATATTTTGAAGTGTATATTTTAAAATATATGAGCAAAAATGAAAACATTTTTTTGAGGCAAGCAAAAAAGAAAGAACAAGGAATGAGTGGAAACAGAAAACGTAAAAAAACCGACAACACGTTGTGGCTCTTGCAGCCTGGGCCCAACTCACGCCACTGGTCAGCGTTGTTCCCCTCTGTCTCACGTGAAGCGACTCAGAGGGGCGCCCCGCGAGACCGAAGGACCTCTCGCCTGAAGAATCCACAAATTGAGTAGGGCCATTAGTGAAAAACTTTAAATAAATATAGGAGAAAAATGGGAATGCTAGGGATCGAACTTGATCTCTCGGATGCTGCGATGCGTCACAAGCCACTGAGTAACAGTCTGTGAGTTCTAAAATAGTAGGGCCACCTTAAAGCAAAGGAACCTGGTTTTTCATAGGTTTTCCGGGTTTTTTCCTACTTTTATTTTTTTGATGGTTTTCTCTATTTTCGTTGGTTTTCCTTGCCTTTTCTTTTTCTCTGTTTTCTTCAGTTTTCTTTTAATACATGGTCAACATTTTTTCCATGCACATTTAATATTTTCAATATTTTTTCTATACACATTTAACATTTTTTAATGACAGGTTTAAATTTTTTTGAATACATGGTCCACATTTTTTTATACATACTTAACATTTTTTAGTGACAAGTTTAACATTCTTTGAATACATGGTTAACATTTTTTATGCCGATTTAACATTTTTCAAAGACAAGTTTAATATTTGTTTTTGAAAACATGGTCAACATTATTTCTGTACACATTTAACCTTTTTTAAATACAAGTTTAACATTTCTTCAATACATGGTCAACTTTTTTTATATACACATTTAATTTTTTTAAATATAAGTTGAACACTTGTCAACATATTTTTTGAAATGCTTGGATTAACATTTATGAAAAAGTGATGAACATTTTTTCTAGTGTAAAATGCATCATGAGTCCTAGAACTATTGCAGGTGTGTCAGTTTAGTCCTATAACTTTAAAACTGCAGTTTTAGGTCCTAAAACTACTAGAGGTGCGTCAGTTTAGTCCTATAACTTTGAAACTACAATTTCGGATCCCAAAGCTATGTAAGTTTGTTCATCTCAGGTCCTAAGCTTGTATGGCCTGCATTGACCCGCCGACGTGTGGCTTGGAGATGCTTGGAATGTTGCCATGTGGACCCAATGGACCCACCAAGCTAACTTATGAAAGATAAATATGCAAGAAAACCCCTAGAGCATTGTCTCGCCTTATTCTCACGCTTTCTTCTTTTCCCGCGCACAAATGCCTAGAGGCGACAGCATGGAGGCCATCAATGGCATGACAGTTTGAGCTCGGGTAAGAAGAGTAGACCGGCCATCTCAGCCTCACCCCACGTGAGCAGAACGACACATCGCACAACGTCCAATTGCTATCCACCTATGGCTGCTGCTGGGACTGCATCACTCTCGCCGACTTTTGCGCCAGCTTTCTGGTTTTTGTGCACTCCTCTGCGTTGTCCAACAGCAGCGATAATTCTTCACATGTGGCCATGCTTGTGCCCAAACAACAACCTGCACGACTAGCTCTAAAGTAAGGGCGGCGGGGCAACATCGATGTCATGAGAGAGAGAGGGAGAGAGAGAGAGAGAGAGAGGTGGGATGACGTCCTCCATCCCGATTGGCTTGGGGGTCTCCCTGGTGCCCGCACCGAGGGAGAGGAATGTCGTTCTCCATATCGACTGGCTCGGGGTCTCTCCGACGACCGCGCCAAAACCTCTAAGCGAGGTTGCCCTACAGCTCATGGCCTCAAGATGAGAAAATCCCTTCATCTCGGTGGACACCCATGCCTATTCAGGGAGCAACTTCTACACAGGTGGTGGGCTTATAGGTTGCAACACACACTGACGTGGAAGCGTACGTACCATTTTTGGGTAAGTAAACACATATAAAGGGCTCATTTGAAAAAAAAACACCATAGATGCTGACCATGCAAGCTTAGGACCCGAGATGAACAAACTTAAATAGTATTGGGACCCAAAACTGCAGTTTCAAAGTTATAGGACTAATCTGACACACCTTTAATAGTCTTAGGACCCAAAACTGCAGTTTCAAAGTTATAGGACTAAACTGACACACCACCAATAGTTTTTTGACTTTCAATGCATTTTACTCTAAAAAGATCATTGGTTCCCTCCCTATTGTCACATATGGGCTCCTTCCCATGGAAGATAACACATCATGGGTGCCCTCCCTGTTGTCGTGGATGGGCTCCTTCCCATGAAAGAGCAATCATAATGGATGCCCTTTTCGTGTCTGATCAATGTGATCTGACTTGGCAACCAACCATATTAAGTCGTCGATGTGGAATATGTCCTTCAGAGATGCCAAAAGGGGCTCAGTGGTGTTGAAGGATGGCAAATCCTCGGCAACACGGTGAAGGAGATCAGCGGCAGGCCTATCAAGGAGATTGACGGTGGTTAGTGGTTAATCTCCCTCAATCCAATCCGGCAGGAGTATAGTATCACCTCTATCGTAAGGGCCTAAACCTGAATAAACACTCTGTCTACACTCTCATCTAGCCTTCTGGCTACAGGTAGTTGAAATAAACGGCCATTAGGCGCAAGTCTCATTTACGTGCCATAGCCACCTTTTTATCTTAGCTATTTTTCAGGGGATTTTGATAGGCCCGATGCGTTCAATGCGCTTGTCGCGACATTGTAGGATCCCGTAGCTGTGTGCTCTTGCACGTGGGATGGCATGATCCAGTAGATAGATAGGACATGTATCTCGGCATACGTGCTTTCCTTCGAGAATAAATAGACGTGATAGATAGGACATGTTATTTTCAAAAGTATTTTGGAGTGCTGATTTTTATTTTTGCTAGGACTTCCACGACTGTCATTCTATGATGGAATTTTGCAAGAATTGAAAAAAAAATAGCAAATTTTTTCACAATAATACTTAGAGTTTTTTTTGTTTCTTTTAGTTTAGATTTTACTGTTCACACTAGTAGAAAACAGAGCTTTGGTTGGCGCCTGGCCAGCCTATTAGTCCCGATTCAGTCACGACCCGGGACCCATGGGGGGCATACGTCCCGGTTCGTGCGCCCAGGGGGCCGGCCGGGCCTCGTGGGGCATTTGTCCTGGTTCGTCTGAACCCATTTGTCCCGGTTCCAGGCACGAACCGGGACCAATGGTCCTCGCTCTTGGCCCACAGCCATTGGTCCCGGTTCGTGGCTGGAACCGGGACAGAAGGGGGGCCTTTAGTCCCGGTTTCAGCCATAAACCGGGACCAATGAGTTGCCTATATATACCCCATCGCTGTAGCAGAGCACTCCACACTGCTTTGTTTTTCCTGGCCGGCGAGGGGAGAGTCTTGTGGTGCTCTAGCCCACCTCCTATGCACATGAGGTGTTCGATGAAATGCCCGAGCCACACTAGTTAAGCTTTCTCCTCTCGAAGCTCGACCTCCAAGCTCCATTTTTTCCTCGAGATTTGTCTAGGTTTAGCGGTTCATCACGTCCCGTCCCCGTCTTCACCGCCGTCGAACGCCCGCACCGATCTCGTCGCTGGCACCACCGTGGTGAGCCTCTTGTTCTTATCTTCTTTTAGAAAGAAAAAAAATTCTTACTTTAGATAGATACTTGTCTAATTTTCTTACTTTTATTATTGCTTGTTATTATATAGTGCGATGGTCTTGGTATCCGCCCCCGTCGGCCCTCGTCTTGTCTATGATTCGGATGTGGTATATATTATCTTTTATAACTATCTGATTCATTTATTTTTTATGACAATTATGCCGACCAACGTGACATAGATTTTATTTATTTAGGAGGTATGTGAACCAGAAATTCCAACCGACCCTATTGTCGAGAGGTTAAATTTAGTTGAAGAAGAAAACAATTACTTGAAGGAAAAAATAAAAAAATTGAGGAGGAGAAGATGATATTGGAGTTGCATGTTGCGGATGTCGTCGATGATCACAAGATCAAGATGGACGCAATGCGTTTGAAGATTAGAAAGATTAGAAAATATGCCATTCATACCGAGGCTTGGTATCATTATGCCGTTGGATCAATTGTTACCTTGGTTGCGATTATGATCGCATTTGTTGTTGCATTGAAATGTTTTACATAGTTTCAATGTATGGTTTAATTAGATGCTCTGGAGAGCTATATGTTGTTCAATGAGAACTATGTATGTGCTTTGGTTTTAATGTGATGATGAACTTCTATTAATTTGGTCACTTATCTATCCATGATGTTCTGTAATGGTTTTTGACACACTTAATTATATATAATGCATGCAGATGAGCCGGCAATGGATGTACGGTGACAGACACACCTGTGAGTACGTTAAGGGCGTGCATAATTTTCTCGAAGTTGCTGAGGCAAACAAGCAGAATGATTTTATGTGTTGTCCATGCCCTATATGTGGGAATACGAAGTCTTACTCTGACCGAAAAATCTTCACAGCCACCTGCTTTATAAGGGTTTCATGCCACACTATAATGTTTAGACCTGGCACGGAGAAATAGGGGTTATGATGGAAGAGAGCAAAGAAGAAGAGAACGATGACAACTATGTGCCCCCGGAATACGGTGATGCTGCAACAGGGGAAGCTACTAAAGATCAAGAGGAACCAGAGGATATTGTGCCCGATGCTGATCTCCGCCGAGTCATTGTTGATGCAAGGAGACAGTGCGAAAGTGAAAAGGAGAAGCTGGAGTTCGATCGCATGTTAGAGGATCACAAAAAAGGGTTGTACCCCAATTGCAAAGATGGCAACACAAAGCTCGGTACCGTACTGGAATTGCTGCAGTGGAAGGCAGAGAATGCCGTGCCTGACAAAGGATTAGAGAAGCTACTGAAAATATTGAAGAAGAAGGTTCCAAAGGATAACGAATTGCCCGACAGTACGTACGCGGCAAAGAAGGTCGTATGCCCTCTAGGATTGGGGGTGCAGAAGATACATGCATGCTCTAATGACTGCATCCTCTATCGCGGTGCGTACGAGGATTTGAACGCATGCCCGGTATTTGGTGCATTGCGGTATAAGATCAAACGAGATGACCCTGGTGATGTTGACGGCAAGCCCCCCAGGAAGAGGGTTCCTGCGAAGGTGATGTGGTATGCTCCTATAATACCACGGTTGAAACGTCTGTTCAGAAACGAAGAGCATGCCAAGTTGATGCGATGGCACAGAGATGACCGTAAGAAAGACGGGAAGTTGAGAGCACCCGCTGACGGGTCGCAGTGGAGAAAAATCGAGAGAAAGTTCTGGACTGAGTTTGCAGGTGACCCAAGAAACATATGGTTTGATTTAAGCGCGGATGACATTAATCCTTTCGGGGAGCAGAGCAGCAATCACAGCACCTGGCCCGTGACTCTATGTATGTATAACCTTCCTCCTTGGATGTGCATGAAGCGGAAGTTCATTATGATGCCAGTTCTCATCCAAGGCCCTAAGAAACCCGGCAGCGACATTGATGTGTACCTAAGGCCATTAGTTGAAGAACTTTTACAACTGTGGAATGGAAACGGTGTACGTGTGTGGGATGAACACAAATAGGAGGAATTTAACCTGCATGCGTTGCTGTTTGTAACCATCAACGATTGGCCCGCTCTCAGTAACCTTTCAGGACAGACAAACAAGGGATACCACGCATGCACGCGCTGTTTAGCTGACACCAAAAGTATATACCCGGACAAATGCAGGAAAAATGTGTACCTGGGCCATCGTCGATTTCTTCCGACCAACCATCAATGTCGAAAGAAAGGCAAGCATTTCAAAGGCGAGGCAGATCACCGGAAGAAGCCCGCCATGCGTACCGGTGATCATGTACTTGCTATGGTCAATGATTTACAGGTAATCTTTGGAAAGGGTCCCGACGGACTATCTGTTCCGAATGACGCTGAGGGATGCGCACCCATGTGGAAGAAGAAATCTATATTTTGGGACCTACCCTACTGGAAAGACCTAGATGTCTGCTCTTCAATCGACATGATGCACGTGAAGAAGAACCTTTGCGTGAACGTACTAGGCTTCTTGGGCGTGTATGGGAAGACAAAAGATACACCGGAGGCACGGAAGGACCTGCAACGTTTGCACGAAAAAGACGGCATGCCTCCAAAGCAGTATGAAGGTCCTGCCAGCTACGCTCTTACCAAAGAAGAGAAGGAAATCTTCTTTGAATGCCTGCTCAGTATGAAGGTCCCGTATGGCTTCTCGTCGAATATAAAGGGAATAATAAATATGACAGAGAAAAAGTTCCAGAACCTAAAGTCTCATGACTGCCACGTGATTATGACGCAACTGCTTCCGGTTGCATTGAGGGGGCTTATACCGGAAAACGTCCGATTAGCCATTGTGAAGCTATGTGCATTCCTCAATGAAATCTCTCAGAAGGTGATCGATCCAGAAATCATACCAAGGCTAAGGAGTGTTGTGGCGCAATGTCTTGTCAGTTTCGAGCTGGTGTTCCCACCATCCTTCTTCAATATCATGACGCACGTCCTAGTTCATCTAGTCGACGAGATTGTCATTCTGGGCCCCGTATTTCTACACAATATGTTCCCCTTTGAGAGGTTCATGGGAGTCCTAAAGAAATATGTCCGTAACTGCGCTAGGCCAGAAGGAAGCATCTCCATGGTGAAGGAAATATGCCCTAGAGGCAATAATAAAGTTAATATTTATTTCCTTGTTTCATGATAAATGTTTATTATTCATGCTAGAATTGTATTAACCGGAAACTTAGTACATGTGTGAATATATAGACAAACTAAGTGTCACTAGTATGCCTCTACGTGACTAGCTCGTTGAATCAATGATGGTTAAGTTTCCTAGCCATAGACATGAGTTGTCATTTGATTAACGGGATCACATCATTAGAAAATGATGTGATTGACTTGACCCATTCCGTTAGCTTAGCATTTGATCGTTTAGTATATTGCTATTGCTTTCTTCATGACTTATACATGTTCATATGACTATGAGATTATGCAACTCCTGAATACCGGAGGAACACTTTGTGTGCTACCAAATGTCACAACATAACTGGGTGATTATAAAGGTGCTCTACAGGTGTCTCCGATGGTACTTGTTGAGTTCGCATAGATCGAGATTAGGATTTGTCACTCCGATTGTCAGAGAGGTATCTCTAGGCCCTCTCGGTAATGCACATCACTATAAGCCTTGCAATCAATGCAACTAATGAGTTAGTTGCGGGATAATGTATTACGGAATGAGTAAAGAGACTTGCCGGTAACGAGATTGAACTAGATATTGAGATACCGATGATCGAATCTCGGGCAAGTAACATACCGATGACAAAGGGAACAACGTATGCTGTTATGCGGTTTGACCGATAAAGATCTTCGTAGAATATGTGGGTGCCAATATGAGCATCCAGGTTCCGCTATTGGTTATTGACCGCAGACGTGTCTCGGTCATGTCTACATAGTTCTCGAACCCGTAGGGTCCGCACGCTTAAAGTTCTGTGACGATCGGTATTATGAGTTTATGTGATTTGATGTACCGAAGGTAGTTCGGAGTCCCGGATGAGATCGGAGACATGACGAGGAGTCTCGAAATGGTCGAGACGTAAAGATTGATATATTGAACGACTATATTCGTACATCGGAAATGTTCCGAGTGATTCGGGTATTTTTGGGGTACCGGGGAGTTACGGGAATACGAGGAAGAAGTAATGGGCCTCATGGGCCAAGTGGTGGAAGAGAGGAGGCAGGGCGCGCGGCCCCCTAGCCCAAACCGAATTGGACTAGGGGGGGCGGCCCCCCTTTCCTCCTTTTCCTCCCTCTCCTTCCTTCTCCCTCTCCTCCTTCCTTTCCTCCTCCTAGTAGGAGTAGGAAAGGGGAGTCCTACTCCTACTAGGAGGAGGACTCCTCCTCCTGGCACGCCCTACAGGGGTCGGCCGGCCTTCCCCCTTGCTCCTTTATATACGGGGGCAGGTGGGTACCCTAGAACACACAAGTTGATCATTGATCTCTCCCAACCGTGTGCGGTGCCCCCTCCACCATAATCCACCTCGGTCATATCGTAGCGGTGCTTAGGCGAAGCCCTGCGACGGTAGCTTCATCAACATCATCACCACGCCGTCGTGCTGATAAAACTCTCCCTCGAGCTATACTGGATCGTGAGTTCGCGGGACGTCACCGAGCTGAACGTGTGCTGAACGCGGAGGTGTCGTACGTTTGGTACTGAGGATCGGTCGATCGTGAAGACGTACGACTACATCAACCGCATTGTCATAACGCTTCCGCTTAATGGTCTACGAGGGTACGTGGATGAAACTCTCCCCTCTCGTTGCTATGCATCACCATGATCTTGCGTGTGCGTAGGAATTTTTTTGAAATTACTACGTTCCCCAACAGTGGCATCCGAGCCTGGTTTATGCGTAGATGTTATATGCACGAGTATAACACAAGTGAGTTGTGGGCGATACAAGTCATACTGCTTACTAGCCTGTCATACTTTGGTTCGGCGGTATTGTTGGATGAAGCGGCCCGGACCGACATTACGCATACGCTTATGCGAGACTGGTTCTACCGACGTGCTTTGCACACAGGTGGCTGGCGGGTGTCAGTTTCTCCAACTTTAGTTGAACCGAGTGTGGCTACGCCCGGTCCTTGAGAAGGTTAAAACAACACTAACTTGACGAACTATCGTTGTGGTTTTGATGCGTAGGTAAGAACGGTTCTTGCTCAGCCCGTAGCAGCCACGTAAAACTTGCAACAAAAAAGTAGAGGACGTCTAACTTGTTTTTGCAGGGCATGTTGTGATGTGATATGGTCAAGACATGATGCTATATTTTATTATATGAGATGATCATGTTTTGTAACGGAGTTATCGGCAACTGGCAGGAGCCATATGGTTGTCGCTTTATTGTATGCAATGCAATCGCCCTGTAATTGCTTTACTTTATCACTAAGCGGTAGCGGTAGTCGTAAAAGCAATAGTTGGCGAGACGACAACGATGCTACGATGGAGATCAAGGTGTCGCGCCGGTGATAATGGTGATCATGATGGTGCTTTAGAGATGGAGATCAAAGTCACAAGATGATGATGGCCATATCATATCACTTATATTGATTGCATGTGATGTTTATCCTTTATGCATCTTATTCTGCTTTGTTTGACGGTAGCATTATAAGATGATCTCTCACTAAATTTCAAGGTATAAGTGTTCTCCCTGAGTATGCACCGTTGCGAAAGTTCGTCATGCCGAGACACCACGTGATGATCTGGTGTGATAAGCTCTACGTTCAAATACAACGGGTGTAAGCCAGTTTTGCACACGCAGAATACTCGGGTTAAACTTGACGAGCCTATCATATGCAGATATGGCCTCGGAACACTGGAGACCGAAAGGTCGAACGTGAGTCATATAGTAGATATGATCAACATAGTGATGTTCACCATTGAAAACTACTCCATCTCACGTGATGATTGGACATGGTTTAGTTGATTTGGATCACGTGATCATTTAGATGACTCGAGGGATGTCTATCTAAGTGGGAGTTCTTAAGTAATATGATTAATTGATCTTTAATTTATCATGAACTTAGTCCTGATAGTATTAGCATATCTATGTTGTAGATCAATAGCTCACGTTTAGCTCCCCTGTTTTATGTTTTGATATGCTCCTAGAGAAAAATAAGTTGAAAGATGTTAGTAGCAATGATGCGGATTGGATCTGTGATCTGAGGATTATCCTCATTGCTGCACAGAAGAATTATGTCCTTGATGCACCGCTAGGTGACAGACCGATTGCAGGAGCAAATGCAGACGTTATGAACGTTTAGCAAGCTCGATATGATGACTACTTGATAGTTTAGTGCACCATGCTTTACGGCTTAGAACCGGGGCTTCAAAGACGTTTTTGAAACACCACGGAGCATATGAGATGTTCCAAGAGTTGAAATTAGTATTTCAGACTCATTCCCATGTGGAAAGATATGAGACCTTTGACAAGTACTTTGCCTACAAGATGGAGGAGAATTAGCTCAGCTAATGAGCATGTGCTCAGAATGTCTGAGTACTACAATCACTTGAATCAAGTGGGAGTTAATCTTCCAGATAAGATAGTGATTGACAGAGTTCTCTAGTCACTATCACCAAGTTGCTAGAACTTCGTGATGAACTATAATATGCAAGGGATAACAGAAATGATTCCCAAGCTCTTCGTGATGCTGAAATCAACGAAGTTAGAAATCAAGAAAAACATCAAGTGTTGATGGTTGACAAGACCACTAGTTTCAAGTAAAGGGCAAAGGGAAGAAGGGGAACTTCAAGAAGAACGGCAAGCAAGTTGCTGCTCAAGTGAAGAAGCCCAAGTCTAGACCTAAGCCTGAGACTAAGTGCTTCTACTACAAAAGGACTGGTCACTGGAAGTGGAACTGCCCTAGATACTTGGCGGATAAGAAGGATGGCAAAGTGAACAAAGGTATATTGGATATACATGTTATTGATGTGTACTTTACTAGTGTTTATAGCAACCCCTCGGCATTTGATACTGGTTCAGTTGCTAAGAGTAGTAACTCAAAACGGGAGTTGAAAAATGAACAGAAACTAGTTAAGGGCGAGGTGACGATGTGTGTTGGAAGTAGTTCCAAGATTGATATGATCATCATCGCACACTCCCTATACTTTCGGGATTAGTGTTGAACCTAAATAAGTGTTATTTGGTGTTTGCGTTGAGCATGAATATGATTTGATCATGTTTATTGCAATACGGTTATTCATTTAAGTTAGAGAATAATTGTTGTTCTGTTTACATGAATAAAACCTTCTATGGTCATACACCCAATGAAAATGGTTTGTTGGATCTCGATCGTAGTGATACACATATTCATAATATTGAAGCCAAAAGATACAAAGTTAATAATGATAGTGCAACTTATTTGTGGCACTGCCGTTTAGGTCATATTGGTGTAAAGCGCATGAAGAAACTCCATGCTGATGGGATTTCGGAATCACTTGATTATGAATCACTTGATGCTTGCGAACCATGCCTTATGGTCAAGATGACTAAGACTCCGTTCTCCGGAACAATGGAGCGAGCAACTGACTTATTGGAAATAATACATACGGATGTATGCAATCCGATGAGTGTTGAGGCTCGCGGCGGGTATCGTTATTTTCTGACCTTCACAGATAATTTGAGCAGATATGGGTATATCTACTTGATGAAACATAAGTCTGAAACATTTGAAAAGTTCATATAATTTTAGAGTGAAGTGGAAAATCATCGTAACAAGAAAATAAAAGTTTCTATGATCTGATCGTGGAGGAGAATATTTGAGTTACGAGTTTGGTCTTCATTTGAAACAATGCGGAATAGTTTCACAACTCACGCCACCTGGAACACCACAGCGTAATGGTGTGTCCGAACATCATAACCGTACTTTATTAAATATGGTGCAATCTATGATGTCTTTTACTGATTTACCAGTATCGTTTTGGGGTTATGCATTAGAGACAGCCGCATTCACGTTAAATAGGGCACCATCTAAATCCGTTGAGACGACACCATATGAACCGTGGTTTGGCAAGAAACCAAAGTTGTCGTTTCTTAAAGTTTGGGGTTGTGATGCTTATGTGAAAAGTTTCAGCCTGATAAGCTCAAGCCCAAATCGGAAAAGTGCATCTTCATAGGACACCCAAAAGAAACTGTTGGGTACACTTTCTATCACAGATCCGAAAGGCAAGTTTTTTTTGTTGCTAACAATGGATCCTTTCTAGAGAAGAAGTTTCTCTCGAAAGAAGTGAGTGGGAGGATAGTAGAACTTGATGAGGTAAGTGTACCTGCTCCCTTATTGGAAAGTAGTTCATCACAGAAATTTGTTCATGTGACTCCTACATCAATTAGTGAGGAAGCTAATGATGATGATCATGTAACTTCAGATCAAGTTACTACCGAACCTCGTAGGTCAATCAGAGTAAGATCCGCATCAGAGTGGTACGGTAATCCTGTTCTAGAGGTCATGTTACTTGACCATGACGAACCTACGAACTATGAGGAAGCGATGATGAGCCCAGATTCCGCAAAATGGCTTGAGGCCATGAAATCTGAGATGGGATCCATGTATGAGAACAAAGTATGGACTTTGATTGACTTGCCCGTTGATCGGTGAGTCATTAAGAATAAATGGATCTTCAAGAGGAAAGACGGACGTTGATAGTAGTGTTACTATCTACAAAGCTCGAATTGTCGCAAAAGGTTTTCAACAAGTTCAAGATTTTGACTACGATGAGATTTTCTCACTCGTAGCGATGCTTAAGTCTGTCTAAATCATGTTAGCAATTGCCGCATTTTATGATTATGAAATTTGGCAAATGGATATAAAGACTGCATTCCTTAATGGATTTCTGGAAGAAAAGTTGTATATGATGCAACCTGAAGATTTTATCGATCCTAAAGGTGCTAACAAAATATGCAAGCTCCAGCGATCCATCTATGGACTGGTGCAAGCATCTCAGAATTGGAATATACGCTTTGATGAGTTGATCAAAGCATATAGTTTTATACAGAATTGCGGTGAAGCCTGTATTTAGAAGAAAGTGAGTGGGAGCACTACAACATTTCTGATAAGTATATGTGAATGACATTTGTTGATCAGAAATAATGTAGAATTTTCTGGAAAGCATAAAGGAGTATTTGAAAGGAGTTTTTTCAAAGAAAGACCTCGGTGAAAGCTGCGTACATATTGAGCATCAAGATCTATAGAGATAGATCAAGACGCTTGATAAGTTTTTTCAATGAGTACATACCTTGACAAAGATTTTGAAGTAGTTCAAAATGGAACAGTCAAAGAAAGAGTTCTTGCCTATGTTACAAGGTATGAAATTGAGTAAGACTCAAAGCATGACCACGGCAGAAGATAGAAAGAGAATGAAAGTCATTCCCTATGCCTCAGCCGTATGTTCTATAAAGTATGCCATGAACCAGATCTATTGTATACCCTACACTGAGTTTAGCAAGGGAGTACAATAGTGATCTAGGAGTAGATCACTTGACAGCGGTCAAAATTATCCTTAGTGGAATAAGGATATGTTTCTTGATTATGGAGGTGACAAAAGGTTCGTCGTAAAGAGTTACGTCGATGCAAGCTTTGACACCGATCTGGATGACTCTCATATTGAAAGTGGGAGCAATTAGCTAGAGTAGCTCCGTGCAGAGCATTGTAGACATAGAAATTTGCAAAATACATACGGATCTGAATTTGGCCGACCCGTTGACTAAACTTCTCTCACAAGCAAAACATGATCACACCTTAGTACTCTTTGGGTGTTAATCACATGGCGATGTGAACTAGATTACCGACTCTAGTAAACCTTTTGAGTGTTGGTCACATGGCGATGTGAACTATGGATATTAATCACATGGTGATGTGAACTATTGGTGTTAAATCACATGGCGATGTGAACTAGATTATTGACTCTAGTGCAAGTGGGAGACTGAAGGAAATATGCCCTAGAGGCAATAATAAAGTTATTATTTATTTCCTTATTTCATGATAAATGTTTATTATTCATGCTAGAATTGTATTAACCGGAAACTTAGTACATGTGTGAATATATAGACAAACTAAGTGTCACTAGTATGCCTCTACTTGACTAGCTCGTTGAGTCAATGATGGTTAAGTTTCCTAGCCATAGACATGAGTTGTCATTTGATTAACGGGATCACATCATTAGAGAATGATGTGATTGACTTGACCCATTCCGTTAGCTTAGCATTTGATCGTTTAGTATATTGCTATTGCTTTCTTCATGACTTATACATGTTCCTATGACTATGAGATTATGCAACTCCTGAATACCGGAGGAACACTTTGTGTGCTACCAAACGTCACAACGTAACTGGGTGATTATAAAGGTCCTCTACAGGTATCTCCGATGGTACTTGTTGAGTTGGCATAGATCGAGATTAGGATTCGTCACTCCGATTGTCGGAGAGGTATCTCTGGGCCCTCTCGGTAATGCACATCACTATAAGCCTTGCAAGCAATGCAACTAATGAGTTAGTTGCGGGATGATGTATTACGAAACGAGTAAAGATACTTGCCTATAACGAGATCGAACTAGGTATTGAGATACCGATGATCGAATCTCGAGCAAGTAACATACCGATGACAAAGGGAACAACGTATGCTGTTATGCGGTTTGACCGATAAAGATCTTCGTAGAATATGTGGGAGCCAATATGAGCATCCAGGTTCCGCTATTGGTTATTGACCGGAGACGTGTCTCGGTCATGTCTACATAGTTCTCGAACCCGTAGGGTCCGCACACTTAAAGTTCTGTGACGATCGGTATTATGAGTTTATGTGATTTGATGTACCGAAGGTAGTTCGGATTCCCGGATGAGATCGGGGACATGACGAGGAGTCTCGAAATGGTCGAGACGTAAAGATTGATATATTGGACGACTATATTCGGACATCGAAAAGGTTCCGAGTGATTCGGATATTTTTCGTGGTACTTGGGAGTTACGGGAATACGAGGAAGAAGTAATGGGCCTCATGGGCCAAGTGGTGGAAGAGAGGAGGCAGGGCGCGCGGCCCCCCTTTCCTCCTTTTCCTCCCTCTCCTTCCTTCTCCCTCTCCTCCTTCCTTTCCTTCTCCTATTAGGAGTAGGAAAGGGGAGTCATACTCCTACTAGGAGGAGGACTCCTCCTGGCGCGCCCTACAGGGGCCGGCCGGCCTCCCCCCTTGCTCCTTTATATACAGGGGCAGGGGGGCACCCTAGAACACACAAGTTGATCATTGATCTCTCCCAGCCGTGTGTGGTGCCCCCCTCCACCATAATCCACCTCGGTCATATCGTAGCGGTGCTTAGGCGAAGCCCTGCGACGGTAGCTTCATCAACATCGTCACCACGCCGTCGTGCTGACGAAACTCTCCCTCGAGCTCTACTGGATCATGAGTTCGCGGGACGTCACCGAGCTGAACGTGTGCTGAACGCGGAGGTGCCGTACGTTCGGTACTGAGGATCGGTCGATCGTGAAGACGTATGATTACATCAACCGCGTTGTCATAACGCTTCCACTTAATGGTTTACGAGGGTACATGGACGACACTCTCCCCTCTCGTTGCTATGCATCACCATGATCTTGCGTGTGCGTAGGAATTTTTTTGAAATTACTGCGTTCCCCAACACATGGGCCATCAAATAGAGGATGTCATTGGGTTTTGTGTTGACTTCATTCCTAGCCTTAAGAAGATTGGTCTCCCTAAATCGCGGTATGAGGGGAGACTAACTGGAAAAGGCACGCTTGGAGGGGACTCAATAATATGCAGGGACGGGCATTCTTGGTCTCAAGCACACTACAGAGTTCTACAGAACTCTACCTTGGTGACCCCGTATGTCGATGAACACAAGAACAGTCTGTGCTCCAAACACCCGGAGCAGTGTGACGACTGGATTACATGTGAACATATCAGGACTTTCGGCAGTTGGTTGGAAACACGTCTTAGAGGTGAGAACACTGTTTGTGATGAGATGTACTCGTTGTCCAGGGGACCATCTTCGACTGTATTGACTTACAAAGGATACGAGATAAATGGGAATACATTTTACACGATCGCCCAAGATCAAAAGAGCACCAACCAAAATAGCGGTGTCCGCTTTGATGCAGCAACCAAGAGGGGAAAGGACACATATTATGGTTACATAGTGGACATATGGGAACTTGACTACGAACATGATTTTAAGGTCCCTTTGTTTAAGTGCAAATGAGTCAATATGTCAGGAGGCGCGGTACAGGTAGACCCACAGTACGGAATGACAACAGTGGATCTGAACAATCTTGGGTACATAGACGAACCGTGCGTCCTAGCCAATGATGTGGCGCAGGTTTTCTATGTGAAGGACATGTCTACCAAACCGAGAAAAAGAAAAGATAAGGAAGCGAACACATCATACGATGAGCCAAAGCGCCACATAGTTCTTTTAGGAAAAAGAGACATCGTGGGAGTGGAGGACAAGACAGACATGTTCGAAGATTATGAAATGTTTCATGAAATTCCTCCCTTCAAAGTCAAGGCTGACCCAAGCACCCTGATAAACGATGAAGATTATCCATGGTTACTGCGCAATAAGCAAAGGACACAAGCGAAGAAAAAGTGAAGACTTTCTCTCCACAACTATTATGATGATGCCTTTGATCTAGAATATCACTGCAGCTACATGTGAAGAAATGAAATGCCTGTTGTAACAGACGAGTTTCCGTATGAAACCCTGATACCTCGAAACAGATAGTCCGTTTTGTACGAAGTGCATCCAGTTTTTGCCGTAACCCTCTCAACTTTTTAGCACATGCTATGTGGGTGAAATGATGATGCCATGCCAACTTTCAAACTTTTCAGAGTTCATTTGAAATGCTTTTCAATTTCAGGGTCATATAGCTCAAAAAAATCAGTAAATGCATGAAAAATAACAAATGATGTCAGAAAGGGTTGAAAATTTATGATGTGGCTTTGAATGGTGCATTTTGAACACACAAAAAGTCTTGAGTTCAAATAAGTTCAAAAAAATGAAATCCCTTTGTAACAGACGAGTTTCTGTATGAAACCCTGATACTTCGAAAGAGATTGTCCATTTTGTACACGAAGTGCATCCAGTTTTTTCCGTAACCCTCTCAACTTTTTAGCACATGATATGTGGGTGAAATGATGATGCCATGCCAACTTTCAACCTTTTCAGAGTTCATTTGAAATGATTTTCAATTTCAGGGTCATATAGCTCAAAAAAAATCTGTAAATGCATGAAAAATAACAAATGAGATCAGAAAGGGTTGAAAATTGATGATGTGGCTTTGAATGGTGCATTTTGAACACACAAAAAGTCTGGAGTTCAAATAAGTTAAAAAATGAAATCCCTTTGTAACAGATGAGTTTTCATCCGAAACCCTAATACCTCGAAACAGATAGTCCATTTTGTACACGAAGTGCATCCAGTTTTTGCTGTAAACCTCTCAACTTTTTAGCACATGCTATGTGGGTGAAATGATGATGCCATGCCAACTTTCAACCTTTTCAGAGTTCATTTGAAATGCTTTTCAATTTCAGGGTCATTTATCTCAAAGAATAAACTAATATAAAAAAGAATGAACTGGAAAACTTTTATGAAACTCTAATAGCAAAAATAATAAACTAAAAGAATAAACTAGAAAACTTTAATGACACTCTAATAGAAAAAATAATGAACTAGAAAACTTTAATGAAACTCTAATAGCTAAAGGAATCAACCAAAAAGCTTTTATAAACCTCTAGTATTATTGAAACTAGAATTATATAAAATTTATGCAATTAAAATTATCAAAGTATTTTCTGTTCAAAACATTAAAAGCAAAAAGAATTTTCATAAAATAAATAAAAAGCAAAAAATAAAATAAAATAAATAAGTAGAAACAAAATAAAATAAATAAGTAGAAACAAAATAAACTTTAATAAATAAGTAGAAACGAAATAAAATAAAATAAAACTTAATAAAATAAGTAAGTAGAAACAAAATAAAATAAAATAAAATAAACTTTAATAAAATAAATATGTAGAAACAAAATAAACTTTAATAAAGTAAAATAAATAAGCTTTAATAAAATAAATAAAAATAGCAACAGTAAGTATTTTGTTGTAAGTAGAAACAAAATAAAATAAATAAAGCAACAAAAAACAAAAATTAAATAAAAAATGCCTTCTACTGGGCCACCAGGGCCTGAATACGGTTAGAAACCCAACCATGGGCCAGGATTCAGACCCGCAGCAGGCCCAGTAGGTCCACAGTCACATAATCACAGATTAGGCCCGAAAGCCTGCAGTTGAGAGGAGCTCGAGAGGCTGGGCGCAGCAACGCTTATAAACCACTCTCGAGCTCTCTCAACTAGCGAGGCGGGACTAAACTTTTGGTCGCGACGCGGGCAGGACTAAAGGGGTGCATTGGTCCCGGTTTGTGGCATCAACCGGGACCAATGCCCCACTTTTAGTCTCGGTTGGTGCCACGAACCGGGACCAAAGGCTTCTGCTTCGCGCCCTTTGGGCTGCTGAAAAGAGATCTTTGGTCCCGGTTGGTGGCACAAACCGGGACTAAAGGCCACCAACTGGGACTAAAGGGGGGCATTGGTCCCGGTTGGTGCCACGAACCGGGACCAATGCTCTATCTATATAATCAACACTTATGAAAATTTTCAGTTTTCATTGCAGTTCCCCTCCTCGACGCCGCCCGCTCCTCGTCGCTGTCGCCGCCCCCGTCGCCACGCCCTGCCCCGTCGCCGCCCGCTCCTCGTCGCCTTCGCCGTCGGCATCGCCGTCGCCGTCGACCTCGCCGGCGCCGACAGCCTCCCTGACCTCGCCGTCGCCTCCCCGCGGCGGACCCTGCCCTGCCCCACGCGTGCTGTCGCCGCGCGCGCCCCTGCCCCTACGTCGTCGCCGCGCCGCCCCGTGCCATCACCGCCCGGTCTGCGCCGCCCCTCCCCCGACGCCGTTGCCGACGCCGCCCCCCAGTGAGCCCCCGCGCCCCTGCCTTGCCCCCCCCCCCCCCGCCGCGACCGCCGCCGTGGACGTGGCCGCCGTGGATATATATATATAAGATGTTTTTTTGCATATATATATGATGATTTTTTCTGCATATATATATATATATATATATGATGTTTTTTGCATATATGTTGATGTATGTTGATGTAATGTTGATATGTATGGATATATAATTATGCATATATGATGATTTTTTGTTCAGCGTCATATATGATGTTTTTTCTGCATATATATATGATCATATGATTTTTTTTTCATACATGTGATTTTTTTGTTCATATATCATATGATGTTTTTATTGTTCATAGATGATCGATCATATTTGTTCATATGTATGCAAGTGAAGTCGTTGTCGTTAGTTGTACTGTTTAGGGTTAGGGTCGTCGAGGAAGGAAAATAAGGAAAGAAGAAAAGAGAACGAAGGAAGAAGGAAGAAGAAGAAAATAAGAAGAGGAAGAAGAAGAAGAAGAAGGAGAAGAAGAAGGAATAGAGGAGAAGAAGAAAAAATTACTATTTTTTCTTCTTCTCCTCTATTCCTTCTTCTTCTCCTTTTTTTTCTTCTTCTCCTCGAACCCTCGGGAACTAGGGTCGAGGGTCACCGAGGGGTCGAGGGTCGTCGAGGGTTCGAGGGTTCGAGGGTCGAGGGGTCGAGGGTTCGAGGGTCGTCGAGGGGCCGAGGGTTCGAGGGTCGAGGGTCGTCGAGGGGTCGAGGGTTCGAGGGTCGAGGGTCGTCGAGGGGTCGAGGGTTCGAGGGTCGAGGGTCATCGAGGGGTCGAGGGTCGAGGATCACCGAGGGGTCGAGAGGTTGCCTAGTGTCAAAGTATTGAAGAAATCCATAGCTTCATCATTAGCCGGAAGTAATCGGGGCATGATGGTACGAAGTTCTCCAAAGTTATTAGGGAACGGAGTCTCGGATAGGACAATCTGCCTTTTGGTACGAATTTCAGCAAAGGCCTTCCAAATAGCGATATTCAGAAGGCTCTTACTGAACTTTGTACCAAAAAGCGAATTATCCTATCTGGGACTCCGTTCCAAAATAACTTTGGTGAGCTTCGTACCATCATGCGCCTGTTACTTTCGCCTAATGATGAGGACATGGTTTTGATAAATCCTTTGACACTATACAAATGTGACATGAGGGGGTCGAGGGTCAGGAACTAGGGTAGAGGGTCGTGGATCACCGAGCGATCGAGGGTCGTGAACTAGTGCAGAGGGTCGAGGGTCGCCGAGGGGTCGAGGGTCGAGGGTCGTGAACTAGTGTAGAGGGTCGAGGGTCGATGAGGGGTCTTCTATATGTCACGTTGTCTGTCAAAGTATTGAGGAAATCCATGGCTTCATCATTTGCCAGAAGTAACCGGGGCATGATGGTATGAAGTTCTGCAAACTTGTTTTGGAACGGAGTCCCGGATAGGATAATCCGTCTTTTGGTACGAATTTCAGCAAAGGCCTTCCAAATAGTGATATTCGGAAGGCTCTTGCTGAACTTTGTACCAAAAAGCGAATTATCCTATCTGGGACTCCGTTCCAGAACAACTTTGAAGAGCTTCGTACCATCATGCGCCTGTTACTTTCGCCTAATGATGACGACATGGTTTTGTTGAATCCTTTGACACTAGACAAACGTGACATGAGGGGGTCGAGGGTCGGGAACTAGGGTAGAGGGTCGTGGATCACCGATCGGTTGAGGGTCGTCGAGGGGTCGAGGGTCCAGATTTATCAAGAATGCCCCCATTATGGATGTGCACAAGTTGATCCAATTTTTTTCTGATCTCATCTATATATATATTCTTCTATATGTCACGTTGTCTGTCAAAGTATTGAAGAAATCCATGGCTTCATCATTAACTGGAAGTAACAGGCGTATGATGCTACGAAGCTCTTCAAAGTTGTTTTGGAACGGAGTTCCTGATAGAATAATTCGCCTTTTGGTACGAATTTCAGCAAATGCCTTCCAAATAGCGATATTCGGAAGGCTCTTGCTGAACTTTGTACCAAAAAGCGAATTATTCTATCGGGAACTTCGTTCCAAAACAACTTTGAAGAGCTTTGTACCATTATGCGCTTGACAGTTCCAGCTAATGATGAAGTCATGGTTTTCTTGAATTCTTTGACACTAGACAACGTGACATATAGAAGGGTACACGAGATCAGGAAAAATATGGACCATTTTCTGCACATCCAGAATGGCGCCATTTTGTTAAATCCCTTGTCGGTCCGGACGTCGTACAATCATGAGAGAGGCGGTCCGGCCCAAACCTTAGAAGCGCTGCCGAGGCCACCTAAATTTACCAAGTTAAAAGAGCGTTGTCGTCGAGGCCACCCCGAACCCTACAAGCGTTGCCGAGGCCACCCCACACCCTAGAGAAGCGTCGAGGCCACTAATATGATTGCTTGTTGTGATTAGCTAGCTAGGTCCACGTTTGCCACTAATATATCCATCTATCATTTTGTATATTAATTGCCATGTTGTAATATTTGCAGAAACTATGGAGCACTGAGACTTGGAAGCAGAACAGGTGTTGGGGGACATAATCCTCGCCGGAGGTGATGTCATGTCGTATCTCAACGACACCAGTGGTTGCTACCTCTCGAGCATGCGTTGGTTTTCCCTTGAATAGGAAAGGGTGATGCAGCAAAGTAGCGTAAGGATTCCCTCAGTTTTTGAGAACCAAGGTATCAATCCAGTAGGAGACTACACGCAAGTCCCTCGTACCTGCACAAACAATCAAGAACCTTGCAACCAACGCGATAAAGGGGTCGTCAATCCCTTCAAGGCCACTTGCAAAAGTGAGATCTGATAAAGATAATAAGATAAATATTTTTGGTATTTTTATGATATAGATTGGAAAGTAAAGATTGCAAAATAAAAGGCAGCAGAAATAGCAAGTTGACGGGAGATTAATATGATGGAAGATAGACCCGGGGGCCATAGGTTTCACTAGTGGCTTCTCTCAAGATAGCAAATTCTACGGTGGGTGAACAAATTACTGTCAAGCAATTGATAGAAAAGCGCACAGTTATGAGAACATCTAGGCATGATCATGTATATAGGCATCACGTCCGCGACAAGTAGACCGAAATGATTCTGCATCTACTACTATTACTCCACACATCGACCGCTATCCAGCATGCATCTAGAGTATTAAGTTCATAAGAACAGAGTAATGCATTAGGCAAGATGACATGATGTAGAGGGATAAACTCAAGCAATATGATATAAACCCCATCTTTTTATCCTCGATGGTAACAATACAATACGTGCCTTGCTGCCCCTGCTGTCACTGGGAAAGGACACCGCAAGATTGAACCCAAAGCTAAGCACTTCTCCCATGGCAAGAAAGATCAATCTAGTAGGACAAAGCAAACTGATAATTCGAAGAGACTTGCAAAGATATTAAAGCATGCATAAAAGAATTCAGAGAAGAATCAAATATTGTTCATAGATAATCTTGATCATAAACCCACAATTCATCGGATCTCGACAAACACACCGCAAAAAGAATTACATCAAATAGATCTCCAAGAGAATCGAGGAGAACTTTGTATTGAGATCCAAAGAGAGAGAAGAAGCCATCTAGCTAATAACTATGGACCCGAAGGTCTGTGGTAAACTACTCACACATCATCGGAGAGGCTATGGTGTTGATGTAGAAGCCCTCCGTGATCGATTCCCTCTCCGGCGGAGCGCCGGAAAAGGCCCCAAGATGGGATCTCACGGGTACAGAAGGTTGCGGCGGTGGAAATAGGGTTTCGTGGTGCTCTCGGATGTTTTCGGGGTATATGAGTATATATAGGCGAAAGAAGTAGGTCGGTGGAGCCACGAGGGGCCCACGAGGGTGGGGGCGCGCCTCCCTACCTCGTGGCCGCCTCGTTGCCTCCTTGACGTCCACTCCAAGTCTCCTGGATTGTGTTCGTTCCAAAAATAACTCTCCCAAAGGTTTCATTCCGTTTGGATTCCGTTTGATGTTCCTTTTCTGCGAAACACTGAAATAGGCAAAAAACAGCAATTTGCACTGCGCCTTTGGTTAGTAGGTTAGTCCCAAAAATAATATAAAGGTGCATAATAAAGCCCATTAAACATCCAAAACAGATAATATAATAGCATGGAACAATCAAAAATTATAGATACGTTGGAGACGTATCAGTGGTCTAGAAGGAGAGGGTTGCAGGCTACGGTGATCGAACAATGGAGGAGGAAGGACATGATTATGATGGCTCCGGTGACCGAATGCCGGTGGAAGAAGGACACCGTGATGACGGCTCCGGTGACCGAACGGAGTCCGTCCAGGTATATATATTAACTAAGCCTGTGCTGACTATAGCTAATTGATGCATTAATTGTTTTGGTATGTACACATATTAACTCTCTTCTTTCTTCTTTTCTAGCCCTCCGGATCGAGCAAAACTTCGGTAACGAGACGAGGCCCGAAGAAAAAGTTGGGCCGGGATGAAAGGTTCACGATCACATCAATCGCGCGAGATGGCCAACCGATTGAACCCATCCGGACCAAGGAAGTATTCTCTGCTCAGTGCGGGGTTCTTGTTAGGGACATGATCCTGATCAGCATCCACCAAATTTTCAATTTAGAATGTTATACATAGGTCATTCATGCATAACATATTTTATTGCATTTTGTTTCGCGATCCTCGAAATTCTAAGCAACTCAAGAACCAACGGAGAGAGTTGGGGATTTCACGTTTTTCATATTTGAATTTTATCAAGTATTGAAACAAGGATCATGTTGGTTTTGATAATTTTTCTGTCCGAAAATATTTCGTATTAAAATATATGAGAGGAGATAATATGACTTCTCCAAAATAAATGAAATATTGGAGGAAAAATATTAAAATAAATAAATAAATTTTATTTGGATTTTATTGCAATTTCATTTGAATTAGGAAAAATATGCGTTTTTCGAAATTGCATTAGAGGCCCAAATAAATGTTCACTTTGTCCGCAATATTATTAGAGGACCGTGAAAATTTGTTTCAGGATTTTTGGAGTCCATTTATTATTTCTCTTAATTGTTTTTCCGCGTCAGGTTTTTTTTAAAAGAGGAGCACCGACTTACCGGGCCGTGTCCTGCTAGGACACTGCGCCCGGGGCCCCTTTAAAGCCCGCCCGAGCCGCCGCCTCAGCCCACCCCGCGCCCGCCCCCAAAACTCTAGCCGCCAGCCCCGCCGTCGGATCCGCCGCCGCCGCGTCGTCGAGTCGCCGCCGTCGCATCGTCCCGCCGCCGTCGCGTCGTCCTGCCGCTGCCGGAGTCTGCCGACCCCGCCGCCCGTCGCCGCCGCTCCACTCGCCGTCGCCCCACCGCCCCGCCGGAGTTGCCCACCGCCCCGCCGGAGTTCCCGCCGCCGCCGACACGTTCGCCGAGGTAGCCGCCGGTTTTAACCGATCGGTTTTATTTCGAAAACCCTAGATTCATTTTTTTATTTAGATCGGTTCGGTTTTCCCAGTTTTGTTAAATAGCGGACGTACGTCCGTACGTTCGTTTTAACGAATGCTGTTCATCCGTTAGTCACAGACAGCGAACGTTCGATCGTTAGCCTGTTCGTTCTTTTTCTTTTTCCAGGGTTTTTCCGCGATTATTCTCGATCGCGATTTCTGCCCTGATCTTCGTTTTAGTTTATCTTTTCGCTCGTTTATCGGAATCAGGCGATTCAAGCGCCTAGATCTTAGTCTCGAAGCCCTCTTTCTGTTTAACCAACATGAACAAGATTTTGGTACTGTAAAATTTGAATTTAGTCCAGATTAGTAATCGGATCTTGTTTCTTTCGCAGTTTGAGTTTCGTTGCTCCGTTTGATTTGTTTCTTTTTGCAAACCAGAGTTCTTCAGTTGAACTTTCTGGTTAGATCTTCTTATTTGAGTTTTACCCATGCATCTTTGCTTGATTGCTTATGTATGCTATTGTTTGTTTGCGATAGAATTCCCAGAGTGCGAAGCATGCTACTACGAGTCACTAGGTTTTGCGGATCGTCAGCAAGGCAAGTAACACATTCATCATACTCTTTCATACCCAGTTTTTATGCACTAGTTATAATCCTCAAACACTGCATGATTAGGATGTGATTAAGGTATTGGGAACTAGATGATGAGGTAGAACCTATTACCTTTTATTATCAAACCCTTGGGAGTTACTTCAACGTTATGCTTATATTGCCATGCTATGCTCGTAAACGTGGATTGGGTTTTAGTGAATCCATGACAGATGTGAGATTATTAATTAATGGTTCAATTTAAGGTGGCAACTTTAATACACATCTGGGTGGATTGTTGGTTTTGGGCACCTGGGGTTATACCAGTGTTGTCCTAGGAGATCCCGGGGTACCTGTGTGATTCTCCTATGGTCCGCTACCCAGGCTCAAAGGGATCATAAGATTGTTCATGCTAGAAACTTCCGTGTGTAGCCACAAGCCATTATGGGCTCTGGCATAGTTGAGTATGTTGCGTGACCTCTTCCAGTGGTAGGCTAGCTGATGTAGGGGATGTAGGTTGGTACTGTCTACCCGGGGTTAGAGTTAATGCTTCTGAAAGACTGTGTCTCGGTCATCCGTTTCTCAAACACCATGTAGCGCGAGAAATCAAACGGTGGAGATCGAGTCTTGTGGGGAAAAGTGCGCAAACCTCTGCAGAGTGTACAAACTAATCATGGTTAGCCGTGTCCCCGGTCATGGACATCTTGAGTATCTGGTACTTGAATTATTGATTTCATCTCATCACTCTAAATTAATTTGTTGGGTTGATAATTACTTTCTAATTGGGATTGAGATGGGGGTACCATTCTCAATGTTTCAACCACCATGATAGTTAAATAAAATATATTCCTTTGTTGTAGGGAAAAATTGGCTTTTCGCAAAACAATATAACCTTAGAGCCTCCACCAGCCATATATGCATGTAGTGATAGCTTTTATCTGTTCATTGCTCTATTGTGTTATATTGCCAGCATATTCCATGTGCTGGCCCGTTTTCAGGCTGCAACGTATCATGTTGCGGACTTTTTAGACGACGAGTAAGGTGCCATAGATCATTTTTCATGCACTCAGCTATGCCGTTGGAGTTGATGGACTCACTTTATCTTCCAAGCCTTCCGCTGTTATCGTTTTTAGATGGCCTTAAGCCATATTTATTGTAACAAGTTCTCTTTTGAGACATTCGATGTAATAAGTGTGTGATTGCTACTCTGTTATAAATCCTTCGAGTACTGTGTGTGTCAGCATTACCGGTCCAGCGATGACACTGAACACAGAGATTTGACCATCTGAGGTCGGATCGCTACAAGATGGTATTAGAGCACACGCTGAATGTAGGACACGGCCACTAAGAAAAGCCATAGGTCACTCTTCTCTACTCATTTCTGACTCCTCTCCATTTTCTACTCTTTAGGATGGCGGACTCGAGGAACAAGTTTGCACAACCGGATGAAGACACACCCTTTGGACGACACTTAAAGGAAGTCACTAGATACCTGAACATCGGAATACCAAGCTTCACTGGGACCTACACCGCCACTTTACCAGAAGAGGAGCGATGGATGATTCGAGTTCAAGTTCCAGGAAGGACATTCACACCAGTCACTGAGCCAATAGAGTTTTCCTTTGATGCACCCACCTGGAGTCTAGGCAAAAGCATGGCAGCCCACATTGCTATGGGACGTATTGGAGAAATCTACAAACAAGAGCTGAAGGACACAATCTACCAGATATGTGGGCGCCGAGATGAGTAATGGGAGATGATCAGCACCAGGAAGGACAGGTCCATTGCAGCTTTCATCCAGGAGTTAACCCAGCACATTCAACGCCAGGAGAACCAGATGTGCTCAAGCATGTTAGATTTGAAGAAGGCGATGACTAGGATCACAGAGCTAGAAGAGGAACTCAAGTCTACACGCGATGGATATGAGGAGGAAATGATGATACTCGTGGAGAAGAATGACGACCTGATAAGAAAGATAGGAGTATTCTTGGGAGACCCCGCGCCAGGAGGAGAAGACGACAAACCTAAGGAAATTCGTTCTGAAGACGACATCATCATCGACGACACCGACTCCGAACCTGATGGTAGTGATGATGATTATGAAGACAAAGCTGGAGCAGACATCATGGAGTCATCCACCGATCAAAATTTCTAGAATGACCACCATATGATTAGTAGTCCTTTCCCATGTATATAGTAGTAGCCCGAGCACTTCTGTAACAATAGTTCTAGACCGTTTGTATGCCCTTGCTGGATTGATTGAGTGATATGATATGATTGTGTTTGTCTCATGTGCATATGGGTAGTGCTTTCTCACTAGACCTCGTTTCTATTCTAATATCTCCCCTCTAAACCCATCAGATGCCTCCGAGACGTGACACCGGATTTGTCTTCCCACCGGAGATCACCCAGTTGATCCAGCAGCAGAATGCCTTGATGCAGATATTAGTCCAGGACCAAGGCAACAATAACAACAACAACAACAATAACAACCCGCCACCACCACCTCCAGTTGACAACTTAGCCCGTTTTCTGAGGTTGCAGCCGCCGGTGTTTTCTAGTAGCACTGAGCCAATAGTTGTGGATGACTGGGTACGCAAGATTGGAAGGGAGTTGACCACCGCAGGTTGCACAGATGCTGAGAAGGTGCGTTTCGCCGCACACCAATTGGATGGACCAGCAGCATCATGGTGGGAGAATTACACAGCCACTTTCCCTATAGCCAATATCACTTGGGATCAGTTTCAGCAAGCTTTCTGCACATCCCATGTATCAACTGGAGCTATGAGCATGAAGAAGCGTGAGTTTCGCAACTTGCGCCAGGGAAATCGTACTGTGGCTCAGTATGTAGATGAGTTTAGTAAGCTATCTCGTTATGCCCCTGATGATGTGGCCACAGATGTCGCGAAGCAGGAGAAGTTTATGGAAGGGTTGAATGATGAGATGAGCATGCAGTTGATGGTGGCAACATTTAACAACTACCAGGAGCTGGTAGACAAGGCCCTTATGATGGAAGGGAAGCAGTAGTAGATAGAGAGCCGCAAAAGGAAGTATGGACAAGGGAAGTACAATTCAGGAGCTCAGCAGAAGCCTCATTTCACCCCGAACTCGGGAGGATTGACCCATAACCATGGAGGCCACACTCACAATGGAGGAAGTACGCATAACTACAGTGGCCCCAAGAATGGAAACGGGAATGGAGCAGGCAGCAATCAGAACCGCTCTAACCCAGCCACACCCGCCAAGAAGGATCAAAGTCACATTACCTGTTTCAAGTGCGGGAAGACTGGGCACTACGCCAATGATTGTCCGGAATTGAAGACCGGAAATGGCAATGGAAGCGCTGGGAAGAAGCCCAACCCTTTCAACAGGGGACAAGTGTGTTGGAAATATGCCCTAGAGGCAATAATAAATGGTTATTATTATATTTCTTTGTTCATGGTAATTGTCTATTATTCATGCTATAATTGTATTGTCCGGAAATCGTAATACATGTGTGAATACATAGACCACAATGTGTCCCTAGTAAGCCTCTAGTTGACTAGCTCGTTGATCAACAGATAGTCATGGTTTCCTGACTATGGACATTGGATGTCATTGATAACGGGATCACATCATTAGGAGAATGATGTGATGGACAAGACCCAACTTAAGCATAGCATAAAAGATCGTGTAGTTTCGTTTGCTAGAGCTTTTCCAATGTCAAGTATCTTTTCCTTAGACCATGAGATCGTGCAACTCCCGGATACCGTAGGAGTGCTTTGGGTGTGCCAAACGTAACAACGTAACTGGGTGACTATAAAGGTGCATTACGGGTATCTCCGAAAGTGTCTGTTGGGTTGGCACGGATCGAGACTGGGATTTGTCACTCCGTGTGACGGAGAGGTATCTCTGGGCCCACTCGGTAATGCATCATCATAATGAGCTCAATGTGACTAAGGCGTTAGTCACGGGATCATGCATTGCGGTACGAGTAAAGAGACTTTCCGGCAACGAGATTGAACTAGGTATTGGGATACCGACGATCGAATCTCGGGCAAGTAACATACCGATTGACAAAGGGAATTGCATACGGATTGATTGAATCCTCGACACCGTGGTTCACCCGATGATATCATCGTGGAACATGTGGGAGCCAACATGGGTATCCAGATCCCGCTGTTGGTTATTGACCGGAGAGGCGTCTCGGTCATGTCTGCATGTCTCCCGAACCCGTAGGGTCTACACACTTAAGGTCCGGTGACGCTAGGGTTGTAGAGATATATGTATGCGGAAACCCGAAAGTTGTTCGGAGTCCCGGATGAGATCCCGGACGTCACGAGAGGTTCCGGAATGGTCCGGAGGTGAAGAATTATATATAGGAAGTCCAGTTTTGGCCACCGGGAAAGTTTCGGGGGTTATCGGTATTGTATCGGGACCACCGGAAGGGTCCCGGGGGTCCACCGGGTGGGGCCACCTGTCCCGGAGGGCCCCGTGGGCTGAAAGTGGAGGGGAACCAGCCCCTAGTGGGCTGGGGCGCCTCCTTGGGCCTTCCCCCCATGCGCCTAGGGTTGGGAACCCTAGGGGGGAGTTCCCCCTTGCCTTGGGGGGCAAGGCAACCCCTTCCCCCCTTGGCCGCCGCCCCCCCCCCCCAACCCTAGATGGGTTTTGGCCGGCTCCCCCCTCCCAAGGGGTCCTATAAATAGTGGGGGGAGGGAGGGCAGCAAATACTACAGCCTTTGGCGCCTCCCTCCTCCCCTGCAACACCTCTCTCTCTCTCTCGCAGAAGCTCGGCGAAGCCCTGCCGGAGAGCTGCTACATCCACCACCACGCCGTCGTGCTGTTGGATCTCCATCAACCTCTCCTCCCCTTGCTGGATCAAGAAAGGAGGAGACGTCGCTGCACCGTACGTGTGTTGAACGCGGAGGTGCTGTACGTTCGGCACTTAGTCATCGGTGATTTGGATCACGGCGAGTACGACTCCGTCATCCACGTTCATTGGAACGCTTCCGCTCGCGATCTACAACGGTATGTAGATGCACTCCCTTCCCCTCGTTGCTAGTCGACTCCATAGATGCATCTTGGTGAGCGTAGGAAAATTTTAAAATTATGCTACGATTCCCAACAGTGGCATCATGAGCCAGGCCTATGCGTAGTTACTATGCACGAGTAGAACACAAAGCAGTTGTGGGCGTTGAGTTTGCCAATTCTTCTTGCCGCTACTAGTCGTTTCTTGTTTCGGCGGCATTGTAGGATGAAGCGGCCCGGACCGACCTTACACGTACGCTTACGTGAGACTGGTTCCACCGACTGACATGCACTAGTTGCATAAGGTGGCTAGCGGGTGTCTGTCTCTCCTACTTTAGTCGGAACGGATTCGATGAAAAGGGTCCTTATGAAGGGTAAATAGAAATTGGCAAATCACGTTGTGGTCATACGTAGGTAAGAAACGTTCTTGCTAAGAAACCTACAAACCACGTAAAAACTTGCAACAACAATTAGAGGACGTCTAACTTGTTTTTGCAGCAAGTGATATATGTGATATGATATGGCCAGAAGATGTGATGAATGATATATGTGATGTATGAGATTGATCATATTCTTGTAATAGGAATCACGACTTGCATGTCGATGAGTATGACAACCGGCAGGAGCCATAGGAGTTGTCTTTATTATTTTGCATGACCTGCGTGTCATTGAATAACGCCATGTAATTTACTTTACTTTGTTGCTAAACGCGTTAGCCATACAAGTAGAAGTAATCGTTGGCGTGACGACTTCATGAAGACACAATGATGGAGATCATGATGATGGAGATCATGGTGTCATGCCGGTGACGAAGATGATCATGGTGCCCCGAAGATGGAGATCAAAGGAGCATGATGATATTGGCCATATCATGTCACTGTTTGATTGCATGTGATGTTTATCATGTTTTTGCATCTTATTTGCTTAGAACGACGGTAGCAAGTAGGATGATCCCTTATAATAATTTCAAGAAAGTGTTCACCCTAACTGTGCACCGTTGCGAAAGTTCGTTGTTTCGAAGCACCACGTGATGATCGGGTGTGATAGATTCTAACGTTCGAATACAACGGGTGTTGACGAGCCTAGCATGTACAGACATGGCCTCGGCACACGGAGGACCGAAAGGTCGAGCATGAATCGTATAGAAGATACGATCAACATGGAGATGTTCACCGATCTTGACTAGTCCGTCTCACGTGATGATCGGACACGGCCTAGTTGAATTCGGATCATGTTTCACTTAGATGACTAGAGGGATGTCTATCTGAGTGGGAGTTCATTAAATAATTTGATTATATGAACTTAATTATCATGAACTTAGTCTAAAATCTTTACACTATGTATTGTAGATCAAATGGCCCACGTTGTCCTCAATTTCAACGCGTTCCTAGAGAAAACCAAGCTGAAAGATGATGGCGGCAACTATACGGACTGGGTCCGGAACCTGAGGATCATCCTCATAGCAGCCAAGAAAGATTATGTCTTAGAAGCACCGCTAGGTGAAGCACCAATCCCTGAGAACCAAGACGTTATGAACACTTGGCAGCAGCGTGCTGATGATTACTCCCTCGTTCAGTGCGGCATGCTTTACAGCTTAGAACCGGGTCTCCAAAAGCGTTTTGAGAAACATGGAGCATATGAGATGTTCGAGGAGCTGAAACTGGTTTTTCAAGCTCATGCCCGGGTCGAGAGATATGATGTCTCCGACAAGTTCTTCAGCTGTAAAATGGAGGAGAACAGTTCTGTTAGTGAGCACATACTCAGAATGTCTGGGTTGCACAACCGCTTGTCTCAGCTGGGAGTTTATCTCCCGGATGACGCGGTCATTGACAGAATCCTCCAGTCGCTTCCACCAAGCTACAAGAGCTTTGTGATGAACTACAATATGCAGGGGATGGAAAAGACCATTCCCGAGGTATATTCAATGCTGAAATCAGCTGAGGTAGAGATCAGAAAAGAACATCAAGTGTTGATGGTGAATAAAACCACTAAGTTCAAGAAGGGCAACGGTAAAAAGAACTTCAAGAAGGATGGCAAGGGAGTTGCCGCGCCCGGTAAGCCAGTTACCGGGAAGAAGTCAAAGAATGGACCCAAGCCCGAGACTGAGTGCTTTTATTGCAAGGGAAGTGGTCACTGGAAGCGGAACTGCCCCAAATATTTAGCGGACAAGAAGAAGGCCGGCAACACCCAAGGTATATGTGATATACAAGTAATTGATGTGTACCTTACCAGTACTCGTAGTAGCTCCTGGGTATTTGATACCGGTGCGGTTGCTCATATTTGTAACTCAAAGCAGGAACTACGGAATAAACGGAGACTGGCAAAGGACGAGGTGACGATGCGCGTCGGGAATGGTTCCAAGGTCGATGTGATCGCCGTCGGCACGCTACCTCTGCATCTACCTATGGGATTAGTTGTAAACCTCAATAATTGTTATTTAGTGCCAGCTTTGAGCATGAACATTGTATCTGGATCTCGTTTAATTCGAGATGGCTACTCATTTAAATCCGAGAATAATGGTTGTTCTATTTATTTGAGAGATATGTTTTATGGTCATGCCCCGCTGGTCAATGGTTTATTTTTGATGAATCTCGAACGTGATGTTACACATGTTCATAGTGTGAATACCAAAAGATGTAAAGTTGATAACGATAGTCCCACATACTTGTGGCACTGCCGCCTTGGTCACATTGGTGTCAAGCGCATGAAGAAGCTCCATGCAGATGGACTTTTGGAGTCTCTTGATTACGAATCATTTGACACGTGCGAACCATGCCTCATGGGTAAGATGACCAAGACTCCGTTCTCCGGAACAATGGAGCGAGCAACCAACTTACTGGAAATCATACATACCGATGTGTGCGGTCCGATGAGTGTTGAGGCTCGCGGAGGATATCGTTATGTTCTCACTCTCACTGATGACTTAAGTAGATATGGGTATGTCTACCTAATGAAACACAAGTCTGAAACCTTTGAAAAGTTCAAGGAATTTCAGAGTGAGGTTGAAAATCAACGTGACAGAAAAATAAAATTCTTACGATCAGATCGTGGAGGAGAATATTTAAGTCACGAATTTGGTACACACTTAAGGAAATGTGGAATAGTTTCACAACTCACGCCGCCTGGAACACCTCAGAGAAATGGTGTGTCCGAACGTCGTAATCGCACTCTGTTGGATATGGTGCGATCTATGATGTCTCTTACCGATTTACCGCTCTCATTTTGGGGTTATGCTTTAGAGACTGCCGCATTCACTTTAAATAGGGCACCGTCCAAATCCGTTGAGACGACACCGTATGAATTATGGTTTGGGAAGAAACCTAAGCTGTCGTTTCTAAAAGTTTGGGGATGCGATGCTTATGTCAAGAAACTTCAACCTGAAAAGCTCGAACCCAAATCGGAAAAATGCGTCTTCATAGGATACCCTAAGGAAACTATTGGGTATACCTTCTACCTCAGATCCGAAGGCAAGATCTTCGTTGCCAAGAACGGGTCCTTTCTAGAGAAGGAGTTTCTCTCGAAAGAATTGAGTGGGAGGAAAGTGGAACTTGATGAGGTGATAGTCACCCCTTCCGAACCGGAAAGTAGCGCAGCGCGGGAAAATGTTCCTGTGGTGCCTACACCGACTGGGGAGGAAGTTATTGATGATGATCATGAAGCTTCAGATCAAGTTACTGAACTTCGTAGGTCCACAAGGACACGTTCCGCACCAGAGTGGTACGGCAACCCTGTCCTGGAAATCATGTTGTTAGACAACGGTGAACCTTCGAACTATGAAGAAGCGATGGCGGGCCCGGATTCCGACAAATGGCTAGAAGCCATGAAATCCGAGATAGAATCCATGTATGAAAACAAAGTATGGACTTTGACTGACTTGCCCGTTGAGCGGCGAGCCATAGAAAACAAATGGATCTTTAAGAAGAAGACGGACGCAGATGGTAATGTGACCATCTACAAAGCTCGACTTGTCGCTAAGGGTTATCGACAAGTTCAAGGGGTTGACTACGATGAGACTTTCTCACCCGTAGCGAAGCTGAAGTCCGTCCGAATCATGTTAGCAATTGCCGCATACTATGATTATGAGATATGGCAGATGGACGTCAAAACGGCATTCCTTAACGGCTTCCTTAAGGAAGAGTTGTATATGATGCAGCCGGAAGGTTTTGTCGATCCTAAGAATGCTAACAAAGTATGCAAGCTCCAACGCTCAATCTATGGGCTGGTGCAAGCATCTCGGAGTTGGAACATTCGCTTTGATGAGATGATCAAAGCGTTTGGGTTTACACAGACTTATGGAGAAGCCTGTGTTTACAAGAAAGTGAGTGGGAGCTCTGTAGCATTTCTCATATTATATGTGGATGACATATTATTGATGGGAAATGATATAGAATTCTTGGAGAGTATAAAGGCCTATTTGAATAAGTGTTTTTCAATGAAGGACCTTGGAGAAGCTGCTTATATATTAGGCATCAAGATCTATAGAGATAGATCAAGACGCCTCATTGGTCTTTCACAGAGTACATACCTTGACAAGATATTGAAGAAGTTCAATATGGATCAGTCCAAGAAGGGGTTCTTGCCTGTATTGCAAGGTGTGCAATTGAGCACGGCTCAATGTCCGACCACGGCAGAAGATATAGAAGAGATGAGTGTCATCCCCTATGCCTCGGCCATAGGGTCTATTATGTATGCCATGCTGTGTACCAGACCTGATGTAAACCTTGCCGTAAGTTTGGTAGGAAGGTACCAAAGTAATCCCGGCAAGGAACACTGGACAGCGGTCAAGAATATCCTGAAGTACCTGAAGAGGACTAAGGATATGTTTCTCGTTTATGGAGGTGACGAAGAGCTCGTCGTAAAGGGTTACGTCGACGCTAGCTTCGACACAGATCTGGATGACTCGAAGTCACAGACCGGATACGTGTATATTTTGAATGGAGGAGCAGTAAGCTGGTGCAGTTGCAAGCAAAGCGTCGTGGCGGGATCTACATGTGAAGCGGAGTACATGGCAGCCTCGGAGGCAGCACAGGAAGCAGTCTGGATGAAGGAGTTCATTACCGACCTAGGGGTGATTCCCAATGCGTCGGGCCCGATGACTCTCTTCTGTGACAACACTGGAGCTATTGCCCTTGCGAAGGAGCCCAGGTTTCACAGGAAGACCAGACATATCAAGCGTCGCTTCAACTCCATTCGTGAAAGTGTTCAAAATGGAGACATAGATATTTGTAAAGTACATACGGACCTGAATGTAGCAGATCCGTTGACTAAACCTCTCCCTAGGGCAAAACATGATCAACACCAGGACGCAATGGGTGTTCGATTCATCACAATGTAACTAGATTATTGACTCTAGTGCAAGTGGGAGACTGTTGGAAATATGCCCTAGAGGCAATAATAAATGGTTATTATTATATTTCTTTGTTCATGGTAATTGTCTATTATTCATGCTATAATTGTATTGTCCGGAAATCGTAATACATGTGTGAATACATAGACCACAATGTGTCCCTAGTAAGCCTCTAGTTGACTAGCTCGTTGATCAACAGATAGTCATGGTTTCCTGACTATGGACATTGGATGTCATTGATAACGGGATCACATCATTAGGAGAATGATGTGATGGACAAGACCCAAACTTAAGCATAGCATAAAAGATCGTGTAGTTTCGTTTGCTAGAGCTTTTCCAATGTCAAGTATCTTTTCCTTAGACCATGAGATCGTGCAACTCCCGGATACCGTAGGAGTGCTTTGGGTGTGCCAAACGTCACAACGTAACTGGGTGACTATAAAGGTGCATTACGGGTATCTCCGAAAGTGTCTGTTGGGTTGGCACGGATCGAGACTGGGATTTGTCACTCCGTGTGACGGAGAGGTATCTCTGGGCCCACTCGGTAATGCATCATCATAATGAGCTCAATGTGACTAAGGCGTTAGTCACGGGATCATGCATTGCGGTACGAGTAAAGAGACTTGCCGGCAACGAGATTGAACTAGGTATTGGGATACCGACGATCGAATCTCGGGCAAGTAACATACCGATTGACAAAGGGAATTGCATACGGATTGATTGAATCCTCGACACCGTGGTTCACCCGATGATATCATCGTGGAACATGTGGGAGCCAACATGGGTATCCAGATCCCGCTGTTGGTTATTGACCGGAGAGGCATCTCGGTCATGTCTGCATGTCTCCCGAACCCGTAGGGTCTACACACTTAAGGTCCGGTGACGCTAGGGTTGTAGAGATATATGTATGCGGAAACCCGAAAGTTGTTCGGAGTCCCGGATGAGATCCCGGACGTCACGAGAGGTTCCGGAATGGTCCGGAGGTGAAGAATTATATATAGGAAGTCCAGTTTTGGCCACCGGGAAAGTTTCGGGGGTTATCGGTATTGTACCGGGACCACCGGAAGGGTCCCGGGGGTCCACCGGGTGGGGCCACCTGTCCCGGAGGGCCCCGTGGGCTGAAAGTGGAGGGGAACCAGCCCCTAGTGGGCTGGGGCGCCTCCTTGGGCCTTCCCCCCATGCGCCTAGGGTTGGGAACCCTAGGGGGGAGTTCCCCCTTGCCTTGGGGGGCAAGGCAACCCCTTCCCCCCTTGGCCGCCGCCCCCCCCCCCCAACCCTAGATGGGTTTTGGCCGGCTCCCCCCTCCCAAGGGGTCCTATAAATAGTGGGGGGGAGGGAGGGCAGCAAATACTACAGCCTTTGGCGCCTCCCTCCTCCCCTGCAACACCTCTCTCTCTCTCGCAGAAGCTCGGCGAAGCCCTGCCGGAGAGCTGCTACATCCACCACCACGCCGTCGTGCTGTTGGATCTCCATCAACCTCTCCTCCCCTTGCTGGATCAAGAAAGGAGGAGACGTCGCTGCACCGTACGTGTGTTGAACGCGGAGGTGCTGTACGTTCGGCACTTAGTCATCGGTGATTTGGATCACGGCGAGTACGACTCCGTCATCCACGTTCATTGGAACGCTTCCGCTCGCGATCTACAACGGTATGTAGATGCACTCCCTTCCCCTCGTTGCTAGTAGACTCCATAGATGCATCTTGGTGAGCGTAGGAAAATTTTAAAATTATGCTACGATTCCCAACAAAGTGAACCACGTGAACGTGGAGGAGGTTGAAGAACAGCCTGATGTAGTTATCGGTAAGTTTCTGGTTAAGTCATTTACCGCCCTTGTTTTATTTGATACTGGTGCATCGCATTCATACATTTCAAGGGGATTTGTGGACAAGTTTAAGTTACCCACCTTAGCCCTTAGGACACCCTTGCTAGTGAGCTCACCCGATGCAGAGTAGATGGCCAGCCGATGGTGTGATCGGTTACCCTTAACGATTGGTAGCCATGTTTTCCCCTCAGACCTAATAATTATGGAGTCACAAGGATTGGATGTGATACTGGGAATGGATTGGTTATCGAAGTATGAAGGAAACATTGACTGTGCTAGTAGGTCTATTCTACTCACCACCCCGGAGGGAAAAAGGATCAAGTATGTATCTAGGCATGCGCCTAGGAGGACTCAAGTAAATTCTCTCACGGGAGTTGTTCAGGAGGAAGTGCCTGTAGTGAAGGATTACCCAGATGTATTTCCAGAGGAGTTACCAGGCATGCCGCCAGATCGAGACATCGAGTTTTTGATAGAACTATTGCCAGGCACCGGACCGATATCAAAGAGACCATACCGGATGCCCGCAAATGATCTAGAGGAGATTAAGAAGTAGATTAAAAAGTTGTTGGAGAAAGGTTACATTAGATGAAGTTCATCACCATGGGGAGCCCCAGTACTTTTGGTTGAGAAGAAGGATGGTTGTTGATTATCGTGCGTTGAATGAAGTGACGATCAAGAACAAGTACCCACTGCCGATGATCAATGATTTGTTCGACCAGCTACAAGGAGTTAAAGTGTTTTCGAAGATCGATCTGCGATCAGGATATCAGCAACTGAAGATTCGAGAAAAGGATATACCTAAAACAGCTTTCACCACGAGTTATGGGTTATATGAGTATACGGTTATGTCTTTTGGACTAACTAACGCCCCTGCCTATTTCATGAGTACGATGAACAAGGTGTTCATGGAGTTCTTGGATAAGTTTGTCGTGGTGATCATTGATGATATCTTGGTGTACTCGAAGAATGAAGAGGAACACAAGGAGCATTTGCGTTTAGTTCTCGAGAAGCTCAGGGAACATCAGTTATATGCCAAGTTCAGCAAATGTGACTTCTGGTTGAAGGAAGTTGGATTTCTTGGAGATGTTATATCAGGAGAAGGTATAGCAGTGGATCCTACCAAGGTTCAGTCAGTCACTGAGTGGTTGGCACCCACCTTAGTTGGAGATATCCGCAGTTTTCTTGGACTCGCGGGATAATACCGGAGATTCATTGAGAATTTCTCCAAGATTGCGAAACCTATGACGCCATTGTTGAATAAGGACACCAAGTTCCATTGGACTGAAGAATGTGAAGCAAGTTGCCAGGAGTTGAAGAAACGTTTGACTATAGCCCCAGTGCTGATTCTGCCTGATATACGCAAGGATTTCCAAGTGTATTGCGACGCCTCTCACTTAGGACTTGGAGGAGTACTTATGCAAGATGGAAGAGTTGTTTCTTATGCCTCAAGACAACTTCGACCGCATGAGTTGAATTATGCCACGCATGATTTGGAGTTAGCAGCCGTAGTGCATGCGCTCAAGACCTGGAGGCATTTTCTTATTGGGAACCATTGCGATGTGTACACGGATCACAAGAGTTTGAAGTACATTTTTACCCAGAAGGAGCTGAACCTCAGGCAAAGGAGATGGTTAGAGCTCATAAAGGATTATGATATGAAGTTGCACTATCATCCAGGCAAGGCCAATGTCGTAGCGGATGCTTTGAGCCGGAAAAGTTATGTCAATACCCTCGTAAACGGAGGATTGCCAAAGGAGTTAGCAGAAGATCTCAGGGAGCTTCGTTTGGAGATAGTTCCTAGGGGTTTTCTTGCAACATTGAAGGTACAGTCAACATTATTGGGAAAGATTCGAGAAGCTCAGAAGGATGACAAAGAAATTGCTGAAATAAAGGAGAAGATGAGTGAAGGAAAATCCAAAGGTTTACGTGAGGATGAGCACGACACCTTGTGGTTTGAGGACCGTGTTTATGTGCCCAATAATGCAGAGATGAGGAAGTTAATACTACAGGAAGCCCATGACTCGCCATACTCGATACACCCCGAAAACACCAAGATGTATTTGGATTTGAAGGAGCGTTTCTAGTGGACTGGAATGAAGAAGGATATTGCTGAGTATGTAGCCGTATGTGACGTATGTCAGAGAGTGAAGGCAGAACATCAGAAGCCAGCCGGATTACTGCAACCTATGCCGATACCCGAATGGAAGTGGGACAAGCTTGGCATGGATTTTATCACCGGATTACCCAAGACCCGATCGGGATATGATTCTATCTGGGTAGTAGTGGATCGTTTGACCAAAGTAGCCCACTTTATCCCAGTGAAAACCACTTTTACCAGTGCAAAGTTGGCCAAGATATATAAGACCAGGATCGTATGTCTGCATGGAGTTTTGAGGACCATCGTATCAGATAGAGGAACACAGTTTACTTCAAAGTTCTGGCACCAGTTACACCAGACTTTGGGTACCAGGCTAGATTTCAGTACAGCTTTTCATCCGTAGACAGATGGACAGACCGAGAGAGTCAATCAGATTCTGGACGACATGTTAAGAGCTTGTGCATTAGATTATGGATCTAGTTGGGATGGCAATTTGCCGTACGCAGAGTTCTCATACAACAACAGTTACCAGGTCAGTTTGAAGATGGCACCTTTCGAAGCTTTGTATGGAAGGAGGTGCAGAACACCGTTGATGTGGGATGAAGTAGGAGACCGTCAGTTGTTTGGTCTGGATTTGATTAAAGAGTCAGAAGAGAAGGTTAAGCTGATTCGAGATAGACTGAAGGTAGCTCAGTCCAGACAGTTATGCATATTCAAAACGCAAGGAGGTGGTCTATGAAATCAGAGACAGAGCATATCTCCGTGTGTCACCACTACGAGGAGTTAAACGTTTTGGAGTTAAGGGAAAGTTAGCCCCGAGATTTGTAGGACCATACCGTGTTTTGAACGCATGGGAGAGGTTGCCTACAAGTTGGAGTTACCCGAAGGACTGTCAGGAGTTCATGATGTGTTTCACGTTTCCCAGTTGAAGAAGTGCCATGCAGAGATGGCCGATATTTCTTTGAGAGATACAGTGCCCCTGGAAGCAATTCAGTTGGATAGTGATTTGACTTATGAGGAGAAACCTGTCAAGATTCTCGAGTTTGCCAGCCGAGTTACTCGCAGCAAGGTTATCAAGTTTTGAAAGGTTCAGTGGAGCCACCATACCGAGGAGGAAGCCACTTGGGAACGAGAGGATGATCTACTTAAGGACCACCCACACCTATTTTCTAGCCAACCCGAATCTCGGGGACGAGATTCATCTTAAGGGGGGTAGGTTTGTAACATCCCAAATTTTCAATTTGGAATGTTATACATAGGTCATTCATGCATAACATATTTTATTGCATTTTGTTTCGCGATCCTCGAAATTCTAAGGAACTCAAGGACCCACGGAGAGAGTTGGGGATTTCACGTTTTTCATATTTGAATTCTATCAAATATTGAAACAAGGATCATGTTGGTTTTGATAATTTTTCTCTCCGAAAATATTTCATATTAAAATATATGAGAGGACATAATATGACTTCTCCAAAATAAATGAAATATTGGAGGAAAAATATTAAAATCAATAAATAAATTTTATTTGGATTTTTATTGCAATTTTATTTGAATTAGGAAAAATATGTGTTTTTAAAAATTGCATTAGAGGCCCAAATAAATGTTCACTTTGTCCGCAATATTACTAGAGGACCGCAAAAATTTGTTTCAGGATTTTTGGAGTTGGTTTAGTATTTCTTTTAATTGTTTTTCCGTGTCAGGTTTTTTTTTAAAAAAGAGGAGCACCGACTTACCGGGCCGTGTCCGGCTAGGACACTGCGCCCGGGGCCCCTTTAAAGCCCGCCCGAGCCACCGCCTCAGCCCACCCCACGCCCGCCCCTAAAACCCTAGCCGCCAGCCCTGCCACCCGATCCGCGCCGGCGCCGCCGGAGCCCGCCGACCCCGCCGCCCCGTCGGAGTTGCTCGCCGCCCCGCCGGAGTTCCCGCCGTCGCTGACACGTTCGCCGAGGTAGCCGCCGTTTTTTTTAGCCGATCAGTTTTATTTCGAAAACCCTAGATTCGTTTTTTTATTTAGATTGGTTCGGTTTTTCCTGGTTTTGTTAAATAGCGGACGTTCGTCCGTACGTTCATTTTAACAAACGTTGTTCATCCGTTAGTCACAGACAGCGAACGTTCGTTCGTTAGCCTGTTCGTCCGTTTTCTTTTTCCAGGGTTTTTCCGCGATTAATCTCGATCGCGATTTCTGCCCTGATCTTCGTTTTAGTTTATCTTTTCGCTCGTTTATCGGAATTAGGCGATTCAAGCGCCTAGATCTTCGTCTCGAAGCTCTCTTTCTGTTTAACCAACTTGAACAAGATTTTGGTACTGTAAAATTTGACTTTAGTCCAGATTAGTAATCGGATCTTGTTTCTTTCGTAGTTTGAGTTTCGTTGCTCCGTTTGATTTGTTTCTTTTTGCAAACCGGAGTTCTTCAGTTGAACTTTCTGGTTAGATCTTCTTATTTGAGTTTTACCCGTGCATCTTTGCTTGATTGCTTATGTATGTTATTATTTGTTTGTGATAGAATTCCCGGAGTGCGAAGCGTGCTACTACGAGTCACTAGGTTTTGCGGATCGTCAGCAAGGCAAGTAACACATTGATCATACTCTTTCATACCCAGTTTTGATGCATTAGTTACAATACTCAAACACTGCATGATTAGGATGTGATTAACTTGTGGGTATTGGGAACTAGATGATGAGGTAGAACCTATTACCTTTTATTATCAAACCCTTGGGAGTTACTTCAACGTTATGCTTATATTGCCATGCTATGCTCGTAGACATGGATTGGGTTTGAGTGAATCCATGACAGATGTGAGATTATTAATTAATGGTTCAATTTAAGGTGGCAACTTTAATACACATCTGGGTGGATTGTTGGTTTTGGGCACCTGGGGTTATACCAGTGTTGTCCTAGGAGATCCCGGGGTACCCGTGTGATTCTCCTATGGTCCGCCACCCACGCTCAAAGGGATCATAAGATTGTTCATGCTAGAAACTTCCGTGTGCAGCCACAAGCCATTATGAGCTCTGGCATAGTTGAGTATGTTGCGTGACCTCTTCCAGTGGTAGGCTAGCAGATGTAGGGGATGTAGGTTGGTACTGTCTACCCGGGGTTAGAGTTAATGCTTCTGAAAGACTGTGTCTCGATCATCCGTTTCTCAAACACCATGTAGTGCGAGAAATCAAACGGAGGAGATCGAGTCTTATGGGGAAAAGTGTGCAAACCTCTGCAGAGTGTACAAACTAATCATGGTTAGCCGTGTCCCCGGTCATGGACATCTTGAGTATCTGGTACTTGAATTATTGATTTGATCTCATCACTCTAAAGTAATTTGTTGGGTTGATAATTACTTTCTAATTGGGATTGAGATGGGGGTACCATTCTCAATATTTCAACCACCATGATAGTTAAATAAAATATATTCCTTTGTTGTAGGGAAAAATTGGCTTTTCGCAAAACAATATAACCTTAGAGCCTCCACCAGCCATATATGCATGTAGTGATAGCTTTTATCTGTTCATTGCTCTACTGTGTTATATTGCCAACATATTCCATGTGCTGACCCGTTTTTGGGTTGTAATGTATCATGTTGCAGACTTTTCAGACGACGAGTAAGATGCCATAGGTGTTTGTCATGCACTCAGCTATGCCGTTGGAGTTGATGGTCTCACTTTATCTTCCAAGCCTTCCGTTGTTATCGTTTTTAGATAGCCTTAAGCCATATTTATTGTAATGAGTTCTCTGTTGAGACATTCAATGTAATAAGTGTGTGATTGCTACTCTGTTATAAATCCTTCGAGTACTGTGTGTGTCAGCATTACCGATCCAGGGATGACACTGAACACAGAGATTTGACCGTGTGAGGTCGGATTGCTATAAAGACCATGCGGTGTCTTATGTCAACGATAGGCAGAAAGATGATCTTTGGACCGCGCTGAAGGCAAATTTCACCCTACCGCCAGAGGAGGATCCGAGAAGCCAGCTATTATAGAGCCGTTGGTCAAGGCTCATGCTCTTAAGAAGATGGCAGATCTATTCAGGAGGTGGAAGAATGAGCTGAAAACATCGTTTGTCGACAAAGAAAAGACTCCAGAATTCACCGGTCGGTTTGAGAAGACCAGAGATCACTGGGACGCATTTGTGGCCCACAAGACATCAGACAAGAGTAAGAAGATGTCAGCGAAAAATAAGAAAAATGATGCGAAGAAGGAGCATCACCATTTTACGGGGTCAGGTGGCTACCTCAAAGCCCGGCCGTTGTGGGAGAAGGCTGAGAATGACCTGCTTGATAAAGGGGTCGAACCAAAGACATTGAACTGGCCAGACCGTTCAAGGAGTTGGTTCTTCGAGGTTGGGGGAACCCTGGACCCTGAATCAGGGAAGTGCGTTTGGACGAACGAGCAACTGCGAATACCCGTCACGAAGCTTCATGAGTATATCGCCACAGCGCAAGAAGGGACGTTCGTTCCCGACAGAGAGAACGACGAGCTCACAATGGCCATCGGGAATCCTGAGCACCCTGGACGGACACGAGGCACGTCAGGCTCCGTTTCGTGGAAGGCTAGGTTTCCCGACGTAGGCGGTTACAAACGCCGGGAGAGGAAGAAGAAAGTGGGTGGAGCAGACCCAACTGCAGGCGCTGCACGCAAGGGTACAAGCGCTAGAGGAACGAGAAGCAGTTCACAGTGAGCGACTTGCCGAAGCTACTCCCGAAGCTACCCCGCCATCTCAGCGGAGAAGCAGCGTGGCTTCCATCGAGCTGCTTCAGGAGCCTGTCTTCACGGCTCCTGCTAGCTACCCCGTGGATGCTATCACGGAGTCTCAACATTGCCACCTTATGACGCAATGGCAGAACATCAAAGTCAAGGCGGATGTCGGCTCTGTTGCACCTCCTGAACCCGGCGCAACTTTTCACTGCCGTCCAATTCCAGAAGGATATGCTGCTGTGATGGTGGACGAAATAACGGAGGGATTTGAGGAGCTCGAGCTTGCCACCCTACCGGTGAAGGGGAGACTCGGCTGGGTTCTGCTCTGAAGATTCCATGTCTATGGCGGAAGGAGCTCATCAACCTCCCGAAGTGGACGCCTCCGCCTCCTCCTCCTCCTCCGGCGAGTCAGGGCACTCCGCCTCCTCCTCCGGCGAGTGATCAGGGCACTCCGCCTCCTTCTCCGGCGTGTGGCGGCACTCTGCCTCCTTCTCCGCCTGCGTCGTCGCGTCCGAGCAGCCAGCCTCCTCCTTCTCCGCCTCGTCAGCAAGGGCGGAAGAGAGCCGCCGCTGCTCCGGCTGCTCCGGCGCGTCTTAGTCCTTCTTCTCCGCCTCGTAAGGAAGGAAAGAAGACAGCCGCAGCCGCTTCATCTGCTCCGGCGTCTAGCAGTACAGCCAGAGGCGGGAGGCAATACAGATTCGGTCCATCTCTCAAGCCTCTAGAGAAGTTACCATACGAGATGACCATGGAGGAAAACGCAACGATCGTGGAAGCCGAAGTGAGGGACTTCTTTGAAACGGTGAAAGCAAAGAAACATCCACCTCCGGAGGAGAAGATAGATCCGGTGAAAGCAAAGCGCACTATCAATGCCCTGAAGAAACCACCACCGTCTCCACCGAAAACCAACTATGAGCGCATTATTGAAAGTTTATATATCAAAGCGGAGCGGTCGGGAAGTACTTGCAGTCATCGAAGGTTAGAAGAACGAAGAAGTGGGAAAGAAATCCCCAGCTCGGCGAACAAGCGAACCAATCGTGCCCCCCGCTCAAGGTGTCTAGCGATATCGTCGCTAATCATCCGGGGATCTTGCCCGGTACCAATCCTGCAGATTACATGCACGACGACGATTCACATTTTGAAATAATGGAGGTGGACGAATTCAGATACCAGTACGGGAAGTCTCTCGTCAAAGATGGAAGTCCTGCTCTAACAACGATGATGCAAAGATTCCATGATTGGTACATGAAAACCTGCAGAGAGTCTGGGGGGAAGGATACTTTAACGCTGAGAGTTAAAGAGGAGCACGACCTCGTTGGAATTGATCTGTTGTCTGTTCCATTTGAGGAGTTCTTCCAGTTTTTCAATCAAAAGGCCCTCGATAAATTAACGGTCACTTGCTACTGTCTGTAAGTATTACTTCTGTCATTAAGTCTCTATATATAGCTCAGCTCTTTCATTGCATGTATATATAATTATCCCCACTATATTATGCAGATTGAAGATCGTCGAATGCAGAAAAGCAGAAATCTATGATATTGGGTTCATTAGCACAAATCTCATAGATGAACTTACGGTTAAATTTCAACCCAAAGAAACCGAGGCCAACTTGCTACGATCGTTGCTCATAAATCAAAACAAAGATAAAATACTCTTTCCTTACAACTTCAAGTGAGTGTTACTGTCTTGTGCATATTCGGATTCCCTTATTACTCGAGGTGATAGTAATGTAATTGATGAGTTATGCATGCGTGCGCAGGTTCCACTATATTCTCCTAGAGATTAAGCTTGAGCAGGGACTAGTAACCGTCTTAGACTTGAGACGAAAATATCCCGAGGACTATGCCGACATGACTAAAATTCTGGAGAAGTAAGTTCAATCGATCATTATCGCACCATATCGGCAACTTTGTTCATTTTCTGATATCAAGTAATTGTTTTCTTTGTCTCGCAGGGTTTGGAAAGACTTCACCGCACAAGTTCCGTGACTGCCGGGGGAGCTACGATTTAAATACCCGAAAGTAAGTACTACTAGCTAGCTACTTTCATCAATACCATTTATAATGCTTCATTATCAGTTTGATTGACCTCTATTTCTCGTAAAGTGCTGAGCAATAAGCGGAATGATTACTGTGGATACTACGTCTGCGAGTTCATCTACAAAGCGACGGCCAAGAATAAGCGGGGCTACTCTAAAAGACAATATGAAGTGCGAGACCATCATTTGTGTTGAGTTTCATTCATATATATATTTATTGACCCCATTCTTCAAATTATATGTGGCAGATGCGCAATGAACTCCTACCACAAGATCGCATGCGAGCAATTCAAGAGGAATTTGCGGGATTCTTTCTTGACCACGTCATCAATAAAGCCGGAGAATACCATGTGGAACGTGAGTTCATATGTTAGGGTAGTAAGAGATCTTACATTTTGATATATATATGTAGCCGGTAGCGTCGGATAGATATACGAGAACTTGTTGTTCAACCAATCTATCAGAGAAGGAGAGGTCGATCACTTCTCTCTGTATATGTTCATGACGATCTTCTGTACTTAATGGTTCCCTTCATTTGCTTACTAGCTAGCGTGTCGAGTCCTTTCTATACGTATAGTACGTAGCGTCGACCAAGCACGGAGATAAGAGAGGACACTTCTCATTATTGGCTAGCTAACACAATATATGAAACCCCTAAATTAACCCTACAAAACCCCCAGCCCCCCACCCCCCTTTAGAAAAAAAAAACAAAAACCCTAGCCCCTGAACTGCTGACGCGTGGATCCCTTTTAGCCCCGGTTGGTGCTACCAACCGGGACAAAAGACCCTCCTGCCTGGGCAAGCCACAGTGGCCATGTGAAGCCCCATCTGTCCCGGTTGGTATAAGAACCGGGACTAAAGGTACTGGGCTTTAGTCGACCCTTTAATCCCGGTTCCCGAACCGGGACAAATGAGTCTTATAAACCGGGACAAATGAGCTTTTTTCTACTGGTGTCATCCCGAGCTCGTGTGAGCTCGATTTGAGAACACTTTCGCTACACGTGCTACCCCAATCGGGACTACCAACGGAATCATGCACAGACAGATCTGTACGTGTTACAGCCGAAACATCGGAATCCTTAAATGCTAGTAGCAGCTAGTTAATACTATATACTTTGCAAGTCAACTGTCGGCGTGAGCTTTATGCATCTATAGTTGTTTGCAAGTTGCAACCTTTGGGTCAACCGATCAACCCCTGCAGCAGCCAGATGCCGGCTGACTAGATTAGGTTGTTTAATCTATAGTACTTTTACCAATACATTGTTCTGATCTCAAAATATGCTGGGTACTCGTTCTGACCTCAAATATGATGGGGAATCAACTTGTTGAAGTAACCCCGGTTTAGTTAATTTGGTCTACTCTGTCACACGCATCGATCGAGCATACTCCAATTACTGCATGTGCTTTCACACGCCACTACATGTCTGTGCAACCGAATCAGCTCGTGAAAGCATTTATGAATTTGCGGCGAGGTCGCCGCCCCAGTTGGTGCCGTCCCCGGCGGCGATGGACTCTTTTTTAACATTTCGGTCGAGTCCTGCAGGAAGAACACCGCCGACCGCCGCACTGCGCTGGCACCGATGAGCGAGGACGTGCCGACGCCTTTCATGGCCGGCGGCAACTCACCATGGTAGGTAGGGAAATTGGCCTGTGTAAAACTTTTAATTAGAAATATGAACTGTGTATTTGATTGTGATTTAAGCCGATGGCAAGGGTAAATTATCTATACTTATAAAGCCTAAGGTTCTTTTTTTGGATATAAAGGTGTTTTTGATCGATCCATCATGAGCCAGATGAGAAGGGTAAATTGTCTATATTCGAACAATTAGTATGTGTCTGCTTTCCAACCCCTAGGCGGTGACCTTGGCGAGTGCGATGCGTGCCGGTTCACGCGAACGCCGCGGCTCTGCAAGGAGCTTGAGATCCGCCGCCCCTTCTTCCGTAAGAGTATATGCGAACTCCACGGCCACTCCAGAATCGGTGCGTGGTCGCGTGGAGGATTGGAGTTGCCAACAACGCCGGCCTCGTCTACGGCGACGGACGCCTCCTGGCCATGTCCCCTAACCACGTCCGTGCGGCAACCACGGCACGGTCTCCGTCCGCTGCAACTTCCACGGGCAGCTCCAACGCTCCAGTATCATGCAAAAATCACAAGCTCGGATCGGGCGGACGGAGTTTATATATGTAATGAAAGAAGGTAAATAAGGGGGATTGATTGATTCAACACAAACAAAGATACCTCAACAAAAGGAACAATAAGGAAAGAAACAATACGATTACAAACCCTATAACACGCATACACGCGCGAGGGATGCCATTTTGCCTCACACCAGTCAGCACGCATACACGCGCGAGGGATGCTTGGCTGAAATGGAAGGCTGAAAGGAAAGAAGAGGAAAATGGTGGTAAACGGCGCCATCGAAGATGCATGCAGGCATGCTTCAGGGCCGTCTACCGCACTCGTGAAAGCAACCATCCAAGCATTTTTGCGAGCACGTGCTTTGTAGCATGGGGCAGCCAGCGCAGGAATGCTCAGCGCTGGAATATTCAGTGCACCTGGGAGCACAAGCCGGATTGAGTTCGTCAGCGCAGTGAGCGCAGCCGGACGCCGTCGCCTGCTGGCTCAAGCTGAGCCCGAATAGCACAAGGACGCAGACCATGGCAAGCATCTTCAAAGGGGAAGGTGGAGCCATTGATTCTTTGGAAAGAGCAGAGGATGGTTGCAAATCAACACGAATGGGGAACCTGTCTGTTGCTCGGTTATTTATAGCCGAAAGAGTATAGGGAGTTCTGGATCGAGATCTACTGTACTCCTGCGCGCGCGCGCGCGCGCTCTCTCTCTCTCTCCTTTTCTGCAGTTAAGGAGACCTGCTGCAACTACTAGTTTGCTGGACAAGTGGCATTAGCCACGGAGCATAATTTGCAAGTTATAAGGCCTTGTACAATGGGAGGTGCTTAGAGAGATGCTTAAAAAAATAAACCGGGTTTTTCTGAAGCACCGGTGCCTATTTCTATAGGAGAGACGCTTAGTTAAGCGTCTATCCTTTACAAATAAGCACCGGTGCTTAAGGAAAGCCTGGTTTATTTCTTTAAGCACCTCCCCTAAGCACCTCCCATTGTACAAGGCCTAAGCGGATTCAATAAATAGGAAGAAAGATGAAGAAGTGAAAAAAATAATACTAATCTAATTAATCGCCTATCTTATTATGCGAGTGATTATAAATAATGACTTTAGATGATATCGCAACGACGTGTTATCAACAATTTCAACTATGTTATTATCCATTTTCAATTTCTAAGGCAGATGGACCTGTGGTGATAATCATATATAGCCCGCGTCTGGCTTAGGGAATAGTACCATATTTCAGGGGTAACTATTGATGATACCACCATCAGAGCATGGTTAATAGTATAGCCACGTGCTGGTTTATATGGTATCGCCATGTCATATATAATCATCATTTATAGTCACTCATATAATAAGGTTAGCTATAAGATTGGCTATAAGAGTACTATTTTTTTCACCTTCCTTTTTTTCATATTTATTACAATTGCCTAGGAGTACGGATATAGATAGGCTCTTACATGAGAGCTCACTCTCACTATTTTCAAGAATGTTGAACGGGACCATGGTTCACCCGAACCTACACTCAACACCGTTGATCTCTCGACATCACTCATGGGGATCTGTGCATAGTGTATTAAACAATGCATGGCGCCAACTGTTTGGGAAAGATGGTGGGAGTAGTCATGCATGAGCCAAGTAGTTTAGTGATGATTATGAGCCCCTACCCTGCTAAATAACCCTATATGATGATCACATCATAGGCAATAAAATAGTGATGTTGCATTGGACACCTCGAATGAGGGCCACGCACAAAACACTGTTTACTTTTTTATTGCCTTGGTATGGGTAACAACCCTCAGCCCAAGATATGCATGGAGTTGAGAGATTAAATTCAGCATGTAGTATTTGCATTTGGTACCGTACTAAAAAGATATGCTAAACCTTAATATTTCCTTGCTGGCGCATGTGGTTCTATTCATGGGCATGAAAAATGTATCTTTATTCTGCACTACAGAGCATTGTATACATTATAGGCTAAGGGATGGTGATCTCTAATTTTGCAAATTCAGTTGAGCCTGACAATGAGTTTACAGCAATAGAGCTGATAATTTTTTTTAAATGTCAAAAATTCCAAACAAAATCTTGGCGTGTACATCTCGACATTGTGCATGCTCACAAAGTCGTTTCATGAAAAACGGACAACTTATGTGTCGCGTGTGAAAAAGTCAAAATCCGGTGTTAAAAAATGCTTTTCACAAGACATCCTTTTGTCCTTTTTACACATGCCACAAAAAATGTCGGTTTTCTCCGAAACTTGAGGTGCGCACATATAATGTCAAGATGTATACGTCAAATTTTTGTTTGAAATTTTTTCACACTTCGAAATATTTTTCCGCGTGCAGGAGCGCGCTCCCGTGAGCACCAACGGATTTCCGCTCGGTCTATTCTTTATATTCTGAAGATGATCCATACATTTTTTTTTTCTAAATGAATGACACATCATATCTACACGTATCATTGGCGTTTTTTAGCTGGTCTGAATTTACAGATAAGTAAATATTGCCCGCAAAAGAAAGATAAGAAAATATAACTGGCAAAAATATCTAATGCCTCACAGTAATGACAAGTTTTTTATTCCTTCGGCGTGACACAAAAGCTATAGTGTGCCTAGTGATACGTGCTAGCCCAGGCCTAGGGGGAAGTGCTTAACGTGGACTTAAAACTGTTTAAGACTTAACCAAAATATTTGAATCCAAAAGGGACACGGATCCACATGCATGCAGAGGGCTCGTGAATCGGACGGCGTGGACCATAGGTTCGGCTGAACCATGGTCCAGAATCGCGCCTCTCCACTATTTTTCCATATCTCTCTTTTTCACATAGGCAAAAGTGCCATCTAAGCGGGCTATAAGCTCATTATTGTACTTGCTGTAATCTCTACTCCTAAAGGGGGAGTCCGTACGTCGTTTCGTTGGCACTCAATCATTGATGCAAACAAGAAAATGGAAACCAAGCACCCAATCAATTTGGGAATTAAATCATTAATGCAATTAATTACCAGAAAATTAATTCACCCAATGAATTAATTTCATTTAAGTAGGGATTCATTTCGCGCCAAATCGATAATGAAATCAAACAATTAATGTACTTAATTAATGAGTCAGGCACTTAATTAGGGATGCATATAATTAATAGTAAAAAGTTTCTTCAACTGTATCTCTACTATAAAAAAGGAGTTGAGGATTGAGAGGCATAATTGAATTAAGAGTTTAGACCAGAGATGTTTCCTAAAGTATATGCATTGTAACCCGTAGCAACGGACACGCCTTATACTAGTACTACTAGTAGTAGTAGACAAATGGCATTCATGGCATTAACTACTCTAAGTATTGAATGTTGAAAAAGGCTCCCGGGGACCGCTAGGGACCGCTAGGGATCAACTTTGTGTCATACCAATATCTAGCCGCGGGATGAAATCTCTTAGAGCATGGCTAATAATATAGCTAACTGCTGGCTATATAGACATGACATGCCATCAAGAGTTAGCAACATTAATTACTCATACAATAGAGTTGGTTGTCCACAACTTTTTTCACTTTCTCTCTATCTCTTTCTTCTCATTAAATAATTTTACCTAGGAGCAGACGTATAGGCTAGCTCTTGCATAAGAGCCCATTCCTTCACTTTTTCCCTGTCTTTCTCCTCCACATAGGTAAAAGAGCCATGTAAATGGGCTTATAGACCACTACTGTACTTGCTCCGGATGAGTAGGCTAGTCGCCATGCACCTTTCACGGACAGTTTCCAAAACTAAAACCTCAAAAGTTGATTGTGTGGGATTTGCCAATAAGTACTCCGGATATTTAGGAAGTCAATTCAACCTTTTCCACATATTTAGCAAACTAATTTCAAATTGTAAGGAGAGTAATAACCCTAGGAATTTGGCATTATACGGCATATAGTTTGCTGCCTTAAAAGAAAGTTTTTTTTACAGTGAAAATAGCAGGAAAGGCTCCAACTGCATGTATATTAAAGGGGCAAAAATGTTACATAGAGGGAGAGAGGGATGATGGGAGTGCAGGTCAGTCACACTATAAGGTCTATTTATGTGATGGTGGCAACAAAAGCAGTAATAAATTGCTTCTTATTAGGGGGTACCCTAAAGCTCAAGTTAGCAAAATCAGTCTTGAATCTTTGCTTCTAGGATGAAATTGAAGGGGCCACATTCCTCAAGTAGTAGTTGTTGTGTTCCTTCCATAGGCTCCATGCACCTACCAGGTAGATATACATAATCATCTTTCGGGGATGCAACATCTTCATCTGTTTGATGAGCTCAAGTCTGTTATCATGCGAGGTCCACTGAATATTTAGGATCCTCCAACATTCCTTGTTGAAGCTGTAGTGGGAAAACAAGTGCTCCACCGTTTCCTCGACATGTTCACCACAAAGCAAGCAGTCTGTACTTATGTGTGTGTTCAGTAGATGGAGAAGGAGAACGCCTGACAAGCCACCCTGGTGGATAAAGGAAGAAGGCAATGCGGGAGGAAGAATGACCACCGAGAGTAATGGCGGCGCCGCGTGCTGTCCATGAGGACAACGAGTAGAGGGGTCGTGGTCGACGTCGTCCAGGGCAGAATCGAGTGTGTCTGCAGCACCGAGTCGAGGGATGGGGCACGGCGGCGCACGGTGCTGGCGGGATGGGACGGCGCATGGGCACATGGGAAGGGATGATCACAGGCTAGCAGGGTGGGGAGGGGCACGGGCCGGCGGCGTGGGGAGGTGCGAAGGGGGGGTGGTGGGGTGGGGCGGCGCGCGAGGCAGGCGTGATGGGGCGGCGCCGGCAGTGGTTTCTTCTGGACTAGAATTATGTATGTATGTATGTATGTATGTATGTATGTACAATATACGAATAGAAACAAAAGTAGAAAAAAAGACAAACGAAAAAGGCAAAAAACCTGAACAAACTGACAAACAAGGGAAACTAACTACCGGGCTAGCTCACTACACGGTCGCTTGAGGCCAGGCGGGTTATTGTCGCGCTACAAACGAGACATAGCCGCACCCGTATTCTCCTGGCCAGATAGCATGTACTGCTTCGAAGGTTTTCCTTTTCTAGCCTTTATTTACATTTTAAAATGTTCAAAATATACTTATGAAAAAATATTTTACTTATATTTTGAAAATGTTCATTGTGCATTAGAAAATATGTTCATAAAAATGTTCATACCATTTAAACAAATGTTACTCACATTTAAAAATGTTCACAAGTTGAAATGTACTTTCAGGAAATTTTCAAAAAAAAAGTAGAAATGTAAAAACTTGTTCATGCAAGTTTAAAAAGATGTTCTTCCCATTAAATAAAAAGTTCACGAAATATAACAATTTGTTTGCCCAATTTTTAAAATGGTCACCATGTATTAAACAATCTTTACCATCTATTTAATTGTTTTAAAATAGGTAACGAAAAAAATGTTCAGAGTGTATTTGGAAAATAATCAATGTGCATCTGAAAAATGTTTGACCTGTGTTAAAAAAATGTTCATCGTCAATTTGAAAATTGGAGAAAGAATAGTAAAAGGTAAAAAAAGTAAGAAGTTAATAAAAAGAAAATATAAAAGAAACCATAAAACTAGTAGAGAAAACCACAAAAAAAATGAGAAGAATGGATGAAACCTTCCGAAACAACATAGAGGGTTCCAAACCCATTTAAAAAACTGGTGAATGAACAAAGAAAATACCACACGAAAGCGTCTTAAGACCGAATGGAAGCTTGTGAAAACCGCTCCGAGAAAGGTTACAAAAGCGCACATTATTGTGCCGAGCGGAAATCCCTATGTGATGCATTTTGCGTCGCACACCCCTTCAACCGTATGTGGCCCGGCCTGTTTCGCTGTATCTCTTCTTCCTTCCTGTTTCTTCCCGTTTCTTCCGACGCCTTCCTCTCCCTCTTTCGTAGCCCCTTCCTTGTGCGATGGATCCTCTCGATCCAACTGGTTCTTCCTCTCAATTTTTCCTCTTCTCATTCATTCTTGTCGCGGTAGTAGGCTCTGGTTCTTCTTCCTCTCCCCCCCCTTTTATGAAAGTCTTGGTTTTGGTAGTTAGGGATTCCTGATTTGTTTTAATTTTTTGGAAGACGGTAGGTGATCTGGTTTGCGTGTGCGGTAATTCCTTCCTTGTTCATGCATCTGGAGGTGGTGGTGCTCTGGTTCTTCCTCTTCTCATGCCTTTTTTGCAAGTCTATCATTTCGTACTTAGGCAGGAAAAGCAATTAAGTTTGTGATTCCTGCTTCAAGATTCATCCGATTTATATTAACCCCGTTTGGTTGAGGAATATCAGATCATGATTGACATAACAAAAGTTGAATGTTTTTTCGTTTGTGCTTGCAGGTTTGGCTGAGAAGTATCAGATTGCGGTTGTTCTGCAGGGTTGAAGGTAAATCATTACAGGAAGCACGAGCTCAACTGTTCTTTGTGCTGCTACTTGATAGTTTTCTTCATAACCCTTGTGTGGATATGTTATAAGATATTTTTGGACAAGGGCTATAGTAGTAAACAAGCATGTCCCTTCATTTTTTGTAGATACTCTTTTAAATTTCCCATGTATTTACTTATGCACAGGTGTTAGTATTGGTATTGTTGTAGTTGTCCTCTACCTTAGAAGTAGAACTTGTGAATTTGATGTGTTTATGCATTGGAGGATCTTGTGTGGTACTGTACTTCTTTTTTATATCCACATTTCTGGAGCTCACTAGTTTTTTTGGTCACAGGCTAGAGGTTGAACTTGAAGTGATTTTAGGTGTGGTGATTGTAGTTTTGATACTTGACAAAATCCAAGCATAGTATATGTACGGTTGTAGTGTTTTTGTGTCATTACCTGTAAGATGTGGGTTTATATGTGATGGAACCTGAACTTGATCTGTTATCAGTAGGGTTAGGAGTCAATCTATTTTTAAATGTCTGGTGTTTTCATAACGCTAAAGTAGTAATATAAACGATCTTATATTTATTTAGAGAGTGAGTACCTTTCTTTGAAATTAATACAAGTATTTTTTTAAACTAAGAACAATATTCTAATTGAACATTTTCTAATTCCAAGAGCATTATTCAAATTGAACAACTTTTTTTGAAAGCCAAGATTGTTTTTTCGAATTGAGGAACAATTTTTTGACTCGTGATAATATTAATTTTATTAAATAATATTTCTTGTATTTTAACGAAAACTTAATCTGAGTTTAACGCACATTTAAGAAAAATCAACAACATGTTCCATAGATGCTAAGACATTTTTTCATTTGTGGAACAGTTTTTGAGTTCCAAGACCATTATTTCAATTGGAGAACATTTTTAATTAAGGAACACTTTATTTTTTTATTTTTTATTCAAAGAACAATATTCGAATATGAGATAACATTATTTAAAAAATGGTAATAAAAATTTCGATTAAGGAAAAATAGACTTTTGGGAACATTATTTCAAACAGAGAACATTTTTTTGTTTTTACAAGAACATTATTATGAGCTTACACACATCTTTAAAAATGTCAAGAATATTATTTAAATTCAAATAACAAATTTTGGAATTCCAAGAACATTATTCCAATTGACGAAAAATTCTAAATAATAAGAACAATTTTTACAATCCATAGAACTTTATTGCAATCTAAGATCATCTTTTTGTCTACCACGCTAAGAATTATTTTTTAATTGAGGAACAATTTTTGACCTTCGGGAATATTATTTTAATTAAATATCATTTTTTGTATTTTTTCAATAACATAATTCCTATTGATGAACAATTTAAATAAATATCGAGAACATTATTTCAATCAAAGAACAAATTTTTAGTTCCAAGAACATTATTCTTATTGAGGAACAATTTTTGTCTTCCAAGAAAAATATTTTTATGAAAAACCATTTTTATGGTTCTACCAGATCTCTATTTGAATTGGCACACATTTGTAGAAATATCTAGATCATTGTTGGTATCAAATAACAAAATTTTGGATTCTGAGAACATTATTCGAATTGAAGAACTTTTTTTGAACGTAACTTTTTTATGAAATGAGGAACAATTTTTGACTTCCAAACAAGTTCACTTTAACTAAAGGACATTTCTTGGCTTTTTAGAAAAACTTATGTTGAGTTTGATGCCAATTTTTTAAAAAAATTCAAAAACACTATTTCAGAAAAAAGAACAAATTTTGTAAATCTAAGAACATTATAATAATTGAGGAACTATTTCTTTGAATGGTAAGACATTTTTTAAATGTTGGAACAAATTTTAACTTCCAAGTCCATTATTTTAGTTAAAGAACTATTTTTGCAAACATATTTTTCAATGGTAAGAACATTTTTTAATCGAGGAACAAATTTTGACCTCGTGGAACATTATTTTAATTAAATAACAAATGTTGGATTTTCTGAGAAATTAATTTCTATTGACGAATTTTAAAAAAACAATCGAGAACACTATTTCAATCAAAGAACAATATTTGTAATTCCAAGAACATTATTCTAATTGAGGGACCTTTTTTGAATGTTGAGGACATTATGTTTATTGAAGGACAATTTTTCTTTGTCTTAGTTTGAAGATATGTCCCACATTTCAAAAATGCCAACATACTTCTTCTTCATCTACATCACACAAACAAAGTAGAAATCGGTGGCAGTTGCAATGTGGCATGGACTGAATGGACAAACAATCACAATTTAGATAAACAAAGTAGCAATCAGTGGCATGGACTGATGGACAATTGTACAGACAATTACAATTTATACAAGAACAAATCAACAAAGTAGCAATAAATTCGTGGCAGATCAGTGGCTTCTAGCAGTGGAAATTTATCAAAAAAAGCTTCGGATTTGTTTAAAAAATAGAGGAAATTTACGTTGGTAACTTGTAGATGGATGCAATACTGGATGGATTGGCTGGCTTCTCCTTCTAGCCTGTCGGCTGGTGGACTGAAGCGGCGACTACCGACGGTGACGGAGGCCGGAGGAAACCCGCAACAGCGTTGCCCCGCACGGACCACAACCACTGAGGCCGGAGGCGGAGGGCAAGGAGAGGGCCAGAGGAGAGGAGAGGAGAGGGAGACGACCAGAGGGGCAGAGGGCCCACCTCGTCCACGGGACCTCGCTTGCTGGCGCTGGCGCCGGCGCCGTCAACGGTCAACTAGGTTTGGGGATTTACATCGAGAGAGGAAGAGTGGGAGACAGAGACCTGCTCTGTTGCGTTGTTGTCGTCTCGTGTGTGGCTGGATGGGCTGCTCTAGTGGGCTTCGGTGTATAACATGTATGCTCGAGTTTTTTGGGCCAGATTCTTTGGTATTCCATGGAATGCCCAGGAATACCCCTGGGCCGCCACTGAAGGAAGCAAGCGTTCGATTGGGATGCTCCACTTGTCCCACCTTGCTGCTCACAGATAGCTGATCCCCCATTGTCCGGCTGACAATTGACTTTTTGAAAAATGTGTTCTTTTAAGAAATATCAACAATTCCAAAAATATGTTCATGAATTCAAAAAAAACTTTTTCACAAACAATTCACGAAGTCAAAAAAGTTAATGAGTTAAAAAAAAGTTCGTGCATTTGAAAAAAATTCATGGATTCAAAAAAAGTTCGCGGATATGAAAACACTCATGAAATCGAAAAAGTTCATGGGTTCAATTTTTTTATGAATTTCTAAAAAAAATACATTTATAAAAACACGAATTTGAAAAAAGTTCACAAATTGAAGGAAAAAAGTTTACAAGAAAAATATCATGAATTGAATAAAAAATAAAATTTTGAAAAGGTTCACGGATTTCAACAATGAAAAACGAAAGGAAGAAAGAAAAAGAAAACAAAAAATCATAATTAAAACCGTCCAGAAATAGACAAAAAAGAGAGAAAAAAACCAGAAGCTTCCCAAAACAGACCGGAAGATTCCCAAAACCGGCTGGGTTCACTTCCAAAAAATTGAAACAGCCTCTCCTACCAAATGTGCGGTCGGAGACTGGAAAAAATAAGTAGAATGGGCCGAGCCAAAGTGTCGGAGGGGGTGTGCGCCTGTTTGTGGGATGTACTCTAAACGGCGCTGCGGGCGCCAAATAGGCTAGGCCATATAAGGTGGCTTCAGGTATTTGTCGCTTAGAGGTCCTATTCATTGCTCTTTGTGATGTTCTACCTAGAAATCACATACAAAGCTCATTGGCCGGTGGCCAAATTTTTGCGCAGAAGCTCCTGATTTTCTTACTTTTATTTCTTTCTTCCGTATTTTCATCTACCACATGGAGTAATGTTCAGGAATTTCATAAAAAATTTGAAACATGTTTGTGTTTTTAATGTCCACAATGTTAGAATTTTTTTAAACATGTTCATGATTTTAGAAAATGTTAGTATATTTGTATAGTTCTAAGATTATTTATAAAAAAATTAAATTATTATTTATACATAATATGTTCCCCTTTGAGAGGTTCATGGGAGTCTTAAAGAAATATGTCCATAACCATGCTAGGCCAGAAGGAAGCATATCCAAGGGCTATGGAACTAAGGAGGTTATTGAGTTTTGTGTTGACTTTATTCCTGGCCTTAAGCCAATTGGTGTTTCTTAATCGCTGCATGAGGGGAGACTGGGTGGAAAAGGCACGCTAGGAAAGAAAGCAGTGATAAGTATGGACGGGTATTCTTTCACTCAAGCAACTACACAGTTCTACAAAATTCCATCTTGGTGTCTCCGTATATCGAGGAACACATGGATATTGTACGCTCCAAGAACCCGGAGCAGTCTGACTCCTGGATTAAACATACACACATGGAGACTTTCAGCGGTTGGTTGCGAACACATCTCATGAATAACACCACTGTTGGAGATGAGCTATACTTGTTGGCCAAGTCACCATCTTCGACTAAATTGACTTTCAAAGGGTATGAGATAAATGGAAATACATTTTAGATGATCGTCCAAGATAAAAGGAGCACCAACCAAACTAGTGGTGTCCGCTTTGATGCAACAAACAATAGGAAAAAAGACACATATTATGGTTACATAGAGGAGATATGGGAACTTGACTATGGACCTTCTTTTAAGGTCCCTTTGTTTCGGTGCAAATGGGTCAATCTGACAGGAGGCGGGGTAAAGATAGACCCGCAGTACGTAATGACAACAGTGGATCTCAACAATCTTGGGTACATAGACGAACCATTCGTCCTAGCCAGTGATGTGGCTCAAGTTTTCTATGTGAAGGACATGTCTACCAAACCGAGAAAAAGATAAGATAAGGAAGCGAATACATCATACGATGAGCCAAAGCGCCACATAGTTCTTTCAGGGGAAAGAAACATCGTGGGAGTGGAGGACAAGACAGACACGTCAGAAGATTGTAATAAGTTTGATGAAATTCCTCCCTTCACAGTGAAGATTGACCCAAGCATCCTGTTAAATGACGAAGATTCTCCATGGTTACGGCGCAATCATAAGCAAGGGACATACGCGAAGAAAAAGTTTTATACCCCAAGATCCCACTCTGGGATGTGACCGGCTTCACCATCATCACTTTCTCTCTAATGAGTTTCCGGACTTATAGCTGGAAAGTCCCACTTCGGACAAACCGGAGGGAATCTTTTTAAGTGTTAGGGTATATATGTGTTTTGGGTGTTCCTAGGTGGACTCCGGAGTGTCGGAATCCAACCAAAACGCTAGGGCATTTTGGCATTTGAAACATGATTTTTGAACTATTAAGTTGTGAATTTTCAACTATTCCTTCCCTTTTTTGTATTTTAAATATACAGAGGAGCTAATCAACGCAATTATGTCCAAACAAAATATGAATGTGTAGGTTATGTTAAGACAAACAATTTGACATCTTATTTGCTCCATTTGGCTTAACAGAACTGAAGATATGAATTTTTAAAGTTTAAAATAATGTCTTCAATTACTTTATTTAATTAATAAGTGCAAAATTAATTATGCAACTTCCTGTCAAAATGATACTAGTTGTTTGAAATCTTCAAGATGAATCCACAGAAATTTGAATCAACTCATTTGGTTTAGTTTTCAAATTGTTATGCATTTTACAGAATTAATTTCAATCTGTAAAATTGAATCTGTCGAATAATTTCTTCAAAATGAAAATTAATTGAAAGACACCTTTAGTCCTGGTTGCAACCACCAGCCAGGACTAAAGGTTTCAGCTTCCGCGCAGATTTTTGGCCGCCAAAAAGGTTGGCCTTTAGTCCCGGTTCTTAGTTGGAGCCGGGACTAAAGGACCTTTAGTCCCGATTCGTGGCTGGAGCCGGGACTAAAGGTCGCAGGTATATAGTGTCCCAGTGCCAGCCACCGCCCGAGAGAAGGAAACAGAACAGCGCCGCCACCCCGACTCATCTTCTTCCTCGGTCGCCGCCGCCTCTCCGTCGACTCCGGCCACGGCGAGCCCTCCCCGAGCCACATGAAGATGCCGAGGAGCTCCGCCTGCTTCATCCTCTTCGACTGGTGCCGCCAGCTGAAGCCGAACGGGCCTGCTCCGAGGGGATCGAAGACTTCGTCCACCTTCGGCCGCCAGCAAGCTCCGTCCGCTCCGCCGCCCCTTGCTGCTACTAATCCCCCCGCCGGCTAATTGCTTGTATCCGCGTTGGTATTTTCCCGAAGAGGAGAGGATGATGCAGCACAGCAACGGTAAGTATTTCCCTCAGTTATGAAACCAAGGTTATCAATCCAGTAGGAGAACCAAGCAACACTATGTAAATGGATCTTGCACACAAACAACAAATACTTGCATAATATGGTGCGTATATATTTTTTGATAACTCAAACTTCACAAACTTTGACCAAGTTGCAGAGAAAACTATTTATATCTATAATATCAAATATATAGAATATGAAACTGCATCTTATGATGAATCCAATGATATATTTGGCATTCTAGACGTAAATGTTTTCTCCACAAACTTAATCAAAGTTTGTAAGTTCGACTCTTCAAAAGATCTATATGAAGTACATTATTAAAGAAGGAAAGGAAATACTTTACAACCCAACCAGTTCAACCAACTACAAGTTCAGCAAAGCAAACAAAGATCGATGTGACCATCCGTCCATACATCCATCCAAATCCAAAGCTTTCAGAATTCAGAAATAGAAGACAAACACAAGTCCGGGCCAGGTGTACGGACGGCATAGCAAGTACGTATATCCAATCAAATATACTTGGTTTCGACAAGAGTAGCAATGTAGGCTATTTTTTTTTCTCCTTTATTGTATGTATGTGTATTGGAGTGACCGCCCCATTTAACTTTGATGTTCAATCTTGGACTGCTACAAAGATGTTATAACACCACTGTCGTATGTACGTGTAGTGCTGGAACCAATGACAAGCTGGTGCTACCTTGTCTTGGGATGAAAAGAACAAACTATCGCACTGGCTTTGTTGGTCCTGTTCAATTCCCAACACTTACATAAATTGACAGTTAGCTGGAGCCGGAGGAGTTGGTGCCATACGAACAAGTGTATAGTGTACTTTGTGACTGATCAGCCGGTCGAGTTGCCCGCCAGGTCGATCACCGTGGTATAACTCTTCGGCTTGAGTGGCTGGATATAAATGAAGTGAGTGAGTGAGGCAGCTAGCTCGCTAGCCCGCGTACACGTACGTACCACCAATCCACTGCTCCAGAGATCCACCATGGCACCGCTCCCGGAGACCACGGCAGAGGCCGCAGCGGAGGACGGTGGCGGCGACAGCAAGGCCCTGGGCGACGCGTGGGACTACCGCGGCCGGCCGGCCCTGCGCAGCAGCTCCGGCGGGTGGTCCAGCGCGGCCATGATCCTGGGCGTGGAGCTCAACGAGCGGCTCACCACGCTGGGCATCGCGGTGAACCTCGTCACCTACCTCACGGCCACCATGCACCTGGGCAACGCAGCCTCCGCCAACGCCGTCACCAACTTCCTCGGCACCTCCTTCCTGCTCTGCCTCCTGGGCGGCTTCGTCGCCGACACCTACCTCGGCCGCTACCTCACCATCGCCATCTCCACGGCCGTGCAGGCCGCCGGCATGACCATCCTCACCGTCTCCACGGCCGCGCCGGGGCTGCGCCCGGCGCCCTGCAAGGACCCGACGGGCGACGGCAGAGTCCCCGGCTGCGCGCCGCCTACCGGCACGCAGCTCGCCGTGCTCTACCTGGGGCTCTACCTGACGGCGCTGGGCACGGGCGGGCTCAAGTCGAGCGTGTCGGGGTTCGGGTCGGACCAGTTCGACGAGTCCCACGCCGGGGAGCGGCGCCGCATGGCGCGCTTCTTCGGCTGGTTCTTCTTCTTCATCAGCCTGGGGTCCCTCCTCGCCGTCACCGTGCTGGTGTACGTCCAGGACAACGTGGGCCGGCGCTGGGGCTACGGCGCCTGCGTGGTGGCCATCCTCGCCGGCCTCGGCGTGTTCCTGGCCGGCACGCCCAGGTACCGGTTCAAGAAGCTGGCGGGGAGCCCGCTGACGCAGATCGCGGCCGTGACCGCGGCGGCCTGGAGGAAGCGCGCGCTGCCGCTGCCGTCCGACCCGTCCATGCTCTACGACCTGGACGACGCGGCGGCCGCCGGCGAGGACGTCGGGGGCAAGCGGAAGCTGCCTCACTCCAAGCAGTGCAGGTAACTGCAATTAACAGCGTTCCTATCCACTTCCATGCATAGTTCCACTTCGGTGGCGGGCGGCGTTGCATGGAGGACCATATTAATTCAAAATATAATATAGCAATTTGATTGGCGCCGCCGGGATTATAGTTGTTATCGATAGCGTCGTTGGTTTCTAGTCTGGCATGTCATGGCATCGTGTGGATCTATGGATCACTGCTAGGTAGACACATCATGCATGACACCATAATTATCTTGTGCTGAACAAGAACAATGTATGCCTAGTGTGTAGTGTAGTAGTCCACGAGGCAATGCACAGTACGTGGTACATATATAACCTTGTCACACTCACACGTAGGTCCCGAAAGCAGTGTACCATGCACGTGGCTTAATTGACGTGTGCTGGCACGTAGGTGAGCACGTAGGTCCGGCATGTGTACATATAGTGATCTGTCAATCTGTGTCACGCACGTAGGACGGGTCGATCCTGTGAGCTGTGACACCACCATATATTTCTAGCATCACATATTCACGTGCATGTGCACACAGACACAGGCATGCAAAATGCATCACTACCTGTATGTTTGTTTGTGCATGTGATTAACAAGTACTGGTAGCTAGGCTGTTAAGAGGGACCATGCATGCACTGATGCACATGACCTGATTGCCCGTCGTTGATCTACTAGATAGGCGGTACGTAGCTAAGAGTAAATAATTAAGCACTGAAATCTGATTATTGGCAGCTAACGTTGTGAGGCAGATATATAGATGCTGTTGGTTGAGTTGGTTCCATGTAGTACAGTATTGGGCAGACAGTGCAGTACACCACTAGAGTGAGTGGGCAGTCCCACTCCCACATGGCCAATGGCTGGTCTGTCCTGATCGTTGTTTCTTTTCGTGCATGCATGATAGCTGATCGAATGTTATCAAGGAGTACTCCGTACAAAAGCACATGCATGTCATTACAAGCACGTACTATAGCTAGGCTAAACTAGTGCCCCAAGAAATACTCTGGCGTGGCGCATGGGAACCAACAGCTTCACAAAAGAAAAAACCCAGGAGCTCTGCCTTTTGTTGGGTTGGGTTGGGCCCAAGCACATGCTTCTGCTATACCCCCCTTCGTTGCTACTCCTTTCGTTTGAAAAATCTTGTACCTCGAATGGATGTATATAGCACCATTTAAGACACAAGTTTGGGGTAATTTTTCTCGACGGAGGAAGTACTTGCTAGTAGTACCCAGCTAGAGGAGAATTTGTTGGAGACACGCCTGCCTGCCTGCCACACATGCATTGTGGTTTGGCACTAGTGCGGCCAGCATGTTCTCCAGCGAACTTTGAATCTTGGACGATCTTCTTTTGTTATACTTCCTCTGTCCGGAATTACTTATCGAACAAATGAATAAAAGTGGACGTATCTAAAACTAAAATATGTCTAGATACATACATTTCTTCAACAAGTATTTTCGGACGAAGGGAGTATATAATAATACTAGCACTGCCTGCGTAGTACAGTGAGTATACTTACTAGTGGTGGTGTTGCTTTTCGCGGCGCCCCGATGCGTACGTTATCAGTTTATTAGTTCAGTTCACGGGCCTGCGTCCAGTGCTCACTCACACACTGCACACGCACAGCCACATGCATGTGAACGGTGAACCTGCTTCAAGCACGACGTGTTGTCTCGTACGTGCGCAAGCATGGGTTTGTACATTGCCACCATGCAATCCAGATTTCGAGCGCACTGACCAGCTTTCCTTTTTTTCAAGGAAATTTCGTACGATCTTTTTTCCTGCAGAAAAGAATTTATATGGCCCTTTAAAAAAAAACAAGCCTCCTTTCGATTTCCATTGAAGAAACCACGCGCCACAAAGTTCTTATACAAAGCAAAATGAAGGAACAGAAACAGAAAAAGAAAGTTCTTATACAGGCCAGGCTCCAGGATCATCATGGTTTTTTTTTATCAAAAAGACATACTCTATTGCAGTATTTCTAGTCTTCCAAATAGTCCAGCAAATAGTTACTCCTACCATCAGCACCAAATGCCTTTGATTTCTAGGAAAAGAGTGCAGCCAAGCCCTCATCGTATCGACCACCCCTTCACGAGGCCTAGAAGCTAGAGCTTGACAAGGTTGCGGCCAAAGTACAAATGATCCACACTCTCCTTATACGTACAAAAGTGACACTCCTCATTCCCAGTCCAGCCTCTCCTGATTAGGTTGTCTTTGGTCGAGATGCTATTCTTAGGCACCAACCAAGGAAAGACCTTAATTTTATGAGGGTTCTTCAACTTACAAATACCTCTATATCCCGCCAAAATTGAGGACTAGAGAAAAATATAATGATCTCCCACCACAAATTATTTTTACTATTCAGATTCCATCTCGACCTATCATTCCTGTCATTTAGAACCACATGGTCCACCAGACTATTCAATTCCTTTCATTGATCTGCAGTCTCTGCATACCGAGTTCTTCTAAATCCAAAACGATCTCAATCATCATGACTTGCTTGCTTCACACTCACCATCTTCTTAAAAGTGTTGTTATATAATCTAGGGAATAGTTGCTAAGGATTTTATTCCCAAGCCACACATCTTCCCAAATCAAAGTTTTTGCCCCATCACCAACCACCCTGCTAGATGCACTAAGGTAACTATCTCTGAATTTCATTAGTCCTTGCCAAAAATGTGAACCGCTAGCTCCATCAGTCAACCTCTTGGCCAGCAGAGTTTGCCATAATCCATCAGAATTATCCAGTTTCCATAACCATTTCATCAATAGAAATTTATTCATCACCTATAGGTCTAGCACCTCGAATTACCACAACTCAAGCAATCAAAGTTTTTGCCCCATCACCAACCACCCTCCTTGATGCACTAAGGAAACCATCCCTGACTTTCATTAGTCCTTGCCAAAAAATGTGAACCACTAGCTCCATCAGACAACCTCTTGGCCAGCAGATAATCCTTCAGAATTATCCAGTTTTCCATGACCATTTCATCAATAGAAATTTATTCATCACCTATAGGTCTAGCACCCCCAAACTACCAGAACTCTTAAGCAAGCAAAATGCAGAGCAGTTAACCAGGTGATATTTTCTCTTGTCTTCATTTTCTGGCCAGGTCATCTTGGTTCTACTAGAATTCATATTCTTTAGCACTCCTTTAAGAGCTTCTAGGAAGGAAAGCATATACAAGGGAAGGCCACTAAGACATGAATTCACTAGGGTACCATTGCTTGCATGATCTGGAGATCAAGATAGCCAATGACACGCAAGGTATTTGGGTGGTTGGTAGCACGCGATAGATATTGGATGGCTAACAGGCTGGAGCAATGTGGGCTGCAGCACCCGACGGATTGTCCATTTTGCGACCAACAACTAGAGAACCTTCAACACATTCTTCTTGGGAGTGTGTACTTGCAAAGGAGGTGTGGTCGGTTATCCCCGGGGATTGGGGAAAGCTTGAGTGAATCCCTGCAATGGACAACGACTTGGTGGATTGGTGGGCGAGAAAGGAAGTTGCAGGTGGCTCTAATGACATTCATATGACCATATTGCTTGTTTTATGGAGCCTTTGGAAGCACTGGTACAATGTGGTGTTCAATGGCGTGAACCCTAGGGAGATGGATGTACTGCATAAGGTTCAAAGTGAAGGGGCTAACTGGAGGGCGGCATGACTTGTCCATGCGGCGGGCCTCACAGATGGGTGGTGTTGTAGCGCGTGGTAAATTTTGTTTTCTGTTTCCGCCTTCTCCTGAGTTGGGAGGGTGTTGCAGCCGTTCATCGGCGTTCTTCCGAGTGTCCTGCCCTTCCTTCTATGCTACTGGTGTGTCCAGCTTTGGACATATCCTTAAAATAGGGTAACCCTGTCTCCAGTAGAAAGCCGATTACCCTTCCAGACAGACATTTTCTTGTCAATCCTCTCTTTTAGAGGAACTCGTCGAGTATTACTTAATATTTTAGCATCCAAATACACCCAGGTTTATTTCAAGGGTAAAAACCCAGCTCACAAGTGAAATCTCCATGTATTCCTAGAATCTACTATTGGGCTCACCCAAGGAAAAAAATCTACTCTTATGAAAATTGATCTTTAGTCCAGATAGCTGCTAAAAACAAGGTAGCTCATCGTCTGGTAGGAAGATAGTGTCATCAACATGTTGGAGCAGTGCCATGACACCATCTACCAAATTAGGAGCCAACCCAGAAATCAGAAATCATGCCATGACTCAAGCTCTTTTAGTAAGGACAACCAACCCATCAGCTATTTAGAAAATAACGGGGAGAGTGGATCCCCTGTCTGATCCCTTTAAAAGTGGGAAAGTATGGACCAATATGGTCATTAACTTTCAAAGCAACTCTTCCACCTACAACAAACCTCATCATCCAATCCACCTAGACATCTCCAAAACCCTCTGAAAGGGGGAAAGTATGGAATCCAAACTTTATAGGATTTGGGAGGATTTTCTTCCTCAAAAATGTTTCCTGCAGGTCTAATTGATTTGAAACCATAGAAATTGCTACTATAGTCTATTACCTAATTGCCCGTGTGTTGCAGTGAGGGCATACATATCCTAGTGGTTCAACACCAATCACGCCCGACATAAAGCTTACACCCAACATATTCTAGATTTTGGTAAGATTTGATTTGATTTCAGTATGCGCAGGGAAGGAAAGGAAAGTTTTGATTATTTGAGGTTTTAGTAAGATCTGATTGATTCGGGTATGGGCACGGGAAGGCAAGGAAACTTTGATTTAGTTGAAGTTTGGTTTGTTCATTTGGGTATGGGTAGGGGAAGACAAGGCAATTTTTTATTTAGTTGAGATCTTAGTAAGATTCGATTTGATTTGATGGAGTTAGTGCAGGACTTGGGTGAGGGGCAGTTTTTTGTTTGAAGCTAGGGAAGGGGGAGTTGGACGTACAAACGTACAATCCCCGACTCCTCTTTTTTAAACACCTTCCCATAGTATTAATTAACTAAAAGGTTGTTCGTTATGGCATACACCACACATGGTGGATAACTATTGAAAAGAACACCACCCAACCTATTATCAAAGCTAAACTTCATAATCTCGTGCTCCATAAAGTTGGCCGAGATTGATCTTTAATAGTAGAGATATTATATGCAATTTCAAAGGAAATTATAGTCGATAGTAATCTCATGGAAATTTTTGTTTTGTTGCTATGCCAACTGTATTATGCATCTAATGCTATACATAAGTTCTTGCATTTTTTCATGTGGCGCAACCAAACAACTTCTATGTGTTCTTGTAGAATTTAATGTTATGCCATTCTAATCGTGTGTTTTATCCTATTTCCACATTTTTAGAATCCCTCAAACAACTCCTTTGGGCTCCTCCTTGGTATGTGAAATGTTTCTAATACGCAAAATAGGAGTAAAATGAAACAGATGGAGTATTTAGGACAATGGTTAATTAATTGGTTAGTTAATTCAGTTTCTAATCATATGGTGTGCTCTTGATGTTGCTTATATTAATTATCATGGATTAATGATCATCCACGTGCAGGTTCCTTGATCAGGCGGCAATCGTAGAGGTGGAGCTGGAGCCGCCGTCCTCGTCGTCGGGGAAGAAGAAGAAGAAGTGGGCGGTGTGCACGGTGACGGAGGTTGAGGAGGTGAAGCAGGTGGTGCGGATGCTGCCCACGTGGGCCACCACCATCATCTTCTGGACCGTCTATGCGCAGATGACCACCTTCTCCGTCTCCCAGGCCCAGGCCTTGGACCGTCGTCTCGGCCCCTCCTTTGTCATCCCCGCCGGCTCCCTCACCGTCTTCTTCGTCGGCTCCATCCTCCTCACCGTCCCTATCTACGACCGCCTCATTGCGCCGCTCGCTCGCCGCCTCACCGGCAACCCTCAAGGCCTCTCCCCGCTCCAGCGCATCTTCGTCGGCCTCTTCCTCTCCATCCTCGCCATGGTCGTCGCCGGGCTAACCGAGCGCCACCGCCTCTCCGCCTCTACCGCGGGCGTCCAGCTCTCCGTCTTCCTCATCGTGCCACAGTTCCTCCTCGTCGGCGCCGGCGAGGCGTTCACATACATCGGCCAGCTCGACTTCTTCCTGCGCGAGTGCCCTAGGGACATGAAGACCATGAGCACCGGCCTCTTCCTCACCACGCTCTCGCTTGGCTTCTTCCTCAGCTCCGGTCTCGTCTCCGTCGTGCACGCTGTGACCACCTCCGGTGGACGGAGACCGTGGCTTGCCAACGACATTGACAAGGGGAGGCTCGACTACTTCTACTGGCTGCTCGCCGCCATCAGCACCGCCAACCTTGGGATCTTCGTCGCCGCCGCCAAGGGGTATGTGTACAAGGAGAAGCGCCTGGCGGACGCCGGCTTCATCGAACTCCACGTCGAAGAAGTGGTCATCCATGCTTGATAGATGACGAACCGGGTTTTAGTTTAGTTTTGTTGTATTTTAGAACCTCGGCGACGATGGTGATGAAAATTTGTAAGAGCAGAACAGAATAAAAATATCTTAGGTGTTTACCAACGGCTCTGCAGAATGCAGGAGTTACTTGCTTGTTGAGGTTAAGGCACCGCTAGTACGCCATGTCGTTTGTGATTAGTACAACACAAAAAATGTCAAGCAGGTCCTGATCATGGGGCTAATTTCGGATCTCACCTTCCCGAGCTGCCAGTCACGCGCGCGCTCTTATTATCAGCCAAACACGGCCTTAGGAGGGCGCGACACGAAGCTTCACTTTCTTATCAATGTCATGGAACATGTCTAAATCAAGATTCCCATGGTATTGATAGAGATGGGGAAAGTCATGGCGGCTGTGAATGGAGGTCTTGAAGTTCTGAAGGAATGGTATATTGAATGCAATGAAGTTTGTGTGCTAGATGTATGGTGACTTGTTTCACCAGCCTCGGCAAGCGGAGGCGGCAGTTCTGGAGGATTGCATTTTTTGTGGTGCTCTTCGAGTACTAAGTCTCGATTCCCAGGGTGAAAATCAAAAGTCTGGCCTTTATTGGTTGTACCTGGCCCTGTTCAAGAATTCGTCCGATTAACCAGTTAACTTGCCGATTAATCCCTACTCGTAGGGTTATCGAGTAGCCGATAAACCGATAAATCGTCCGATTAATTGATAAAATGGCCGATTAACTTGCCGATTAGCCTATTAATCCCCTGCTCGCCAGCCAACCGAGCAGCTACCAGTTAACGATTTCCTCTACAATGATACCTGGCAATGGCCTTGTTGAAGGCATTGTTTTTGGTTGAATTCGGACTTTCTCCGAGGTGAAAGTCCAAGATCTTCGATCGGGCAATGACAACACTTGTGCATCCTCATTGGAGGCGTTGCTTGTGGAGAACCTCTTTTGTATTCTGAGTGTTGTCTTTCGGAATGCTGCTGCTGCTAGTGACTGTTCACCGTGGCGGGGTCTTTTTTTTCCTTTTCCTTTTCTGTTCTTTAATTTGTTCTTTTTTTCCTTTTCCTTTTCTGTTCTTTAATTTGTTCTTTTTTGGCTGTGTGTATCCTTGACGCTTTAGGGCATCTTGTTGGTATAGAGGCAGGGTGTAATTGGTATCTTCGCAATATTAATATATTTCCTTTGTCAAAAAAAGGTCCTGATCATGGAGATTACTAATCCACAAAAATGTCAAGTATATCATGATCTTGGAGACAATACAACATAAAAATGTCAAGCATGTCCTGATATGTGCAGGGCAGAATTGCTGGGACTTGGTTAGCTGCACAAACATTCTTGATCAGCAATTGATCACTAGGTTTATACTTAAGCACTTGATAACAAGGCACTCATTGGCGTGTGAAAACATATACAGCTAAAGAAGAATATTATTATTGACAATCTAGGTTTAACAACCACAAGCTATAGCACCTACTACATCTTGCAAGCCTATGGACACAGACACAGTTTATAGTGTCCATAGTCGTATGTCATAGTATTTGTTTACATACAAGAGAGATGAGTGAGCTCATCTCTGCACAATGAGGATTGGGAAAGCCAGCTAGTAGTTGTAGTATATATTTTCAGTAATACTTTTCACGCTAACACCTATTTGGTGGAAATGTAATAGCTGCTACATAATTGAGTTATATACCCAAGCTAGCGGGAACCGGAGAAGTTTTCTTGTCGGGCAATTCACCGAATATATCGCGGCAGCCATCCCATTTCCTCTGCTCTCTCGCCTCCCAGTAACCGCCGGTGTAGTGGAACGCTCCGTCCTCGGTGTCCCTGTCGAACCATCTAGGTTTCCATCCATTATCCTGCATTTTCCGTGCCTGTACATGAAGAGATCCAATACTTCAGTTAAGACATTTTGTGTGAAAGTAGGGCCTTTAACAGAACTGTGAACGCTAGTATTATTATCCATGGACATGTAGGAGAACATGAAGGAAGATGTACCATCCGTTGCCTTGTCTCCAACCGTAGCTTCTCAGAATTGGCTTTATCGTACTCCCCGTTCTCAAGATGTCGTTGATCCGGTCTGAGCCTTGAATCTGTTGGAGGAAGTTTCTCCTGAACAATAGGCAAAAACGGAGCTTCAGTATCAGAGCTAGCTGAGAGAAGTACCGAGATAGCGAGCTGAATCTGCCAATGGTGTACCTTGAGATTTGGTGTCAGTTCGTTTAGGGTTATAGCAAATGATGACAAATTGTATCGTGTGGGATTAGTTGGAGGCTCATGTTTCTCCCACAGCAGAGTGGATTCAGCACTGGAATTTACTCCGTCATTAGTAACATTGCAGTACAAGCTCTCGTCCCACTTTCCCCTTAGGGTAGCAACCTTGGTACCGCCAATATCCTCGACAACTCCTTGAACCTTGCATAGGACTATATCTTAGTAAGATCTATGGAGATGACAGGGAAGGTGAAAAACACATAGGTTGTGTGAACTGTCATTTATGTTCTGTTTTACCTGTCGAGGGTTACGTTCAAGAAACGACTGCTGTTTAAAGGTAAGCTTGCATGAATGTTGTCTGTTCCCACTTATTTTCATCGTCCCATGATGATGACAATAAAGTCTACCGATGATAAGGTTATTAATGGTTGTTGTAACCTGGTACAGAGAGTAACAAGTTAGGAATGAGACCTGCTGGACAAGCATCGTTTATTGGATTTGGGCATGGGTGAGGCGGTCTGCCTGTCATGCAATCAATGATCAAGATCTAGTGGTCTGCAGGAAGGTCTTTTACCTTGCTCCATTTGAAAATTTCTCCATCGTCGAATTCTAATGTTAAAACGCCAACAGGATCAAGCTGAATTGTTTGTCCCCAGAATTTGCTCTTTACATTGCTCTCTCCCCAAAATTTCCATCCTCTTCCTTCACAATGACAGGCCATGACCATTGGATGATGACTAACCTGGTATCAAGAAGGGAATAACATAATGACTTCAGGTATAGTTTGTAACAGTACCAGCAGATAGCAGTACAAAGTGAAATTACAACTGTTCGTAGACAACAAATAGAAATATATCATGCCAATTCTCACAGAATGAAACTTGCCAAACTTCGTTCGATCATTACCAATAACTAACCTTTTCGGAGAAGAAACGGATTCCATTTTCAGGAAAATCAGCTTCATAAGTTTCCCCTAGCAAAGGATTAAAAGGTTTGCAGGGCCGGCCATCAGAGGAAGCATACCCAGAGACAGCGAATGCAGCAACACATAGAGTTCTCATCACACTGTTGCCCTGGATTCAGATTGATGGTCAGAAGACTGAAAAATTATAGCCAGCTATTTTCCAGACTAACAGTGAATTATTAATTGATCAGAGTTGGTAAAAACGTAACAGATGCCATGTTGCATCTAATGAACAAATAAAATTCAGATCAGCCAGATAAGATACATTTAGAATGAGTCATGGTGGAAATAAGCATCTCGTTGTTCACTAAATTTTAAAAGCCACCACTAATTTTAAGTATCAACGACAAGACAGAAACAAAAAACAAATCACAAGAAAGATGCATGAAGGATGACACTTTCATACCTTTAGGCCATAGTCATATGCACGGTCCAACAAATGAGAATATTCCAAGTCTTCGAAGCATTTTTGAAGAGATGAAATTGGTTCATTAAAGTAAACAGGCAGGCAGACCCGTGTCAGATCTTTTCCAACATTGTCCTTGATCATTGACCAAAGACTAACGCCCTTCTCCTTTTCAACTGGTTCGGGCAACTTTGTGCGGCGTTTTGGTGGCAGCAATAAACATTCATTCTCTCCCTTGCCAGATCTTGATTCTACAAAATTATGATCGTATTGCTGGACGTCGTTGCTCGAATTTGAATGCTTCATCCTCAAGTCAGGACTCGCAGCAGAATCACTGAAACTTTGTCTTGTATCACAGAAATTATAGTCATCTTCATCTGACGATTCATCTAACTCCTGAATCCCAGCATCATCGGATGATTCCGTGTTGCTGCTCTCTGATAGAAAAAGGTCAAGAAAAAAAACTAAGAACAACAGAAAGCTAAATTTCATTTTGCTCTTTTATTTGGCTCCACATATGAAAGCTCAATAGATAAACATGGCATTCTGCAGTTTCAAAATTTGATGTGATATGATAGCAGTTTAACAACAAACAACAAAAGGATTATCAAATAAATTGATGTTATTCACAAATAAACATGTTCAAACATCCATCTTGAGACAACTGTACAGCACGAGAGCAACTGGAAATTGTGCATTAAAAGCTTAAAATGAGAGGATGAGGAAAATAGGTACAAACACCGATGAAACTAGAAATACCAAATTGATATTTTTCCTCAAAGCTCATTGCAGGAATCATGGATGCGGAACATGATTCTAGTATGAGAAACATAGAAAACATAAAGAGTTTTAAAAAAAGTCAAGTACCACAACATTTTCCATGTCCAGAGCAGGAACATTCAGGTCTGATAGAGTGTGTAGTATCTTGTTCATTAAGTACCTGAAAAACACAGCATATCAGCATGAAGAGCAGGTTATTGCATTTCTCTATATTGCTTACTTCAGTTTCCAACTGGGAATAAGCAGGGGAGGACCCAAAATTTTGGCCATGCCCCGGTCTGACCATTGTTATTCTGCCTTGTGAGGTCAATCAAACTGATTTTCCTCTTATTAATTATTATCAAGCAGTATTTAGTGATAGTTTGGGCCTGAGCACCGCGAAGCTGCCCGGGGTGTAGTTCTGCCCCTGGGAGTAGGGCATAATTTATCACGGCAATCAAATGAGGATCCAAAATAAAATCAATATGGTTATGTCACCAAAAAATCTCAATAGAAATGAGGATCTTTCTACTGTATAAAAACAAATTACTGTAATACTTATACTTTGCTGTAAGGGTCAAATGGAATCAGAGATAAGTGTCTGCAGTATCCTTAATTCTTCTAGATGGGGTGAACTTTTTTGGATTAAGGTTGGCATGTTCAACTTCTGTACATGTAATTCAAATTAAAACAGAGTTGGAATGGCTACTGATTATTTCATAATCCATGATAAATGCAAAACCCATTATTTCGAATTAATCAAAAAAATTATAATTTCTTTGAATAACTGAAAACGACTTGAATATAGTGTACTGAGGGTACAGGGACCACACAGTTTATTTAAAAAAAAGTTTAACAGTGCACCAAATGCTTTCTTGCAATCCACATTAAATTAATGAGATGGTCAATCATCAAAGTAGTGGGAGCAGATTGAGTTCACTGATACACCTAGCAGCAAGTCTTGAGAAAAAGTTACCTCAAGCTGTTGTGGAAGACTGCCAAGAAAGCTCAAATACTCTTCACAACGTTGTTTCATCTGTGTATAATACTGCGAGAATTCTGAATGGACAATCTGCTCACAGTCTTTAATAACCTCTTCACCAAGACCTTCAGCATGCATACGATTTCTAAGCCTGTCTGTAGAAAAGGATGCATCATTCTGGTCATACAGTAAAACTCCATTGGGAGAAGATTCACTTCTCGCAGAAACAAGGGCTTCAATCCAAGCCACACGATCCTTAACTGAGTTGGTTCTCAGCTGAAGCGTCTTGGTTGGAGTAATTATATAGAACCGCTTATCGTCTGATTTACTTTCACGGAACGACGATATCTGGCAAAATTTTAGATGATAATGTTAGCAACCAAAACCTACAGATCTAACAAGATCACATATTCTCTCTATACACTATGTCATTCGATGAGACTTGCCCAAATTAATAAGAAAGATGCCCTCAGATTTTTTGTACTATTAGATAAAGAGTACATTCTTACAAACTCATGCACTTTTAGAACAACCAGCAGAAAACTAATAGTCCAAATATGCCTTTCAGAAAACCAGGCATACTTTATGGGGATGTTCTAATAAAACCCCATCGATTCATGTAAAAGAAGTGAGAACCTGACTGGCGGAACACAATCATCGGTGTAATTGTCATACCGGACCCACTAGCCAGCAGCCAAAGAATTGAATTGTTTTGTGCAATGTGTAGTTTTCTGCCAAAACATGCGCAATTTTAAGCATGTGCCAACTGTTTGTGTGGTTCTGTCAAATGCGAATCAGAAAGTGTGGTTTGTTCACAGCTACACAAAACCATGTGTAGTACTTAGAATTACTCCTAGTAGGTAAACAAAAGAAGAGAGACTGTACTACACTGTAGAGCCTTTGCTTTACCCCATCATTTCAACTGAAATTGTTGAAGGTATGAATGTGGCTACCTGGCAGCACTAACTAACAAACAGGATGGTTCACAGCTTCACACAAACACGAGGGCCCTAAAAGTCCCCTTCCCCACCATATGCCTCAGATTCCAACAGCTCAAGAACATCCAATGCCAAGGCCCCATCAGTACCCAGTTTAAACCCGAGAGAGCGAATCCAGCTGGAAGCCAGTTGGTTCCTTCACATGCCCAGCACAGAGCATGGTGTCATTCTTCATATGTGGAGACTCACCGGAGAGATACTTCTTCGCCGGAGGGGGCTGTAGAATGTCATGTACAAAGGGCAAAAAGGAAAAGATGGCAAGCAGCATTGCTAATCTTGTTTAGCCCCATTGGTGTGAGTGTGATCTCCACGGAGATGGTGCTCACTGTCACTGGCAACCCCACCTACCTGGGGTCTGGGTGGTTGCATCCACAACAGCATTTGCCTTGCAGGAAAGCTCACGTGTGCTTTGCTGATTCAAAGGGGGCAGTTGCTTTCAGGAAAGGCACGCATAACTAAGCAGTAAGCACTCGCCGTCGCCGTTCCGCCATCTCTATCGATCGATTAATCCGGGCAATTAATTCAACAAAATGTATACTGGTAGTGGTAATCTAGTTTACTAGGTAGGTTGGTAAATGTCGCGGCTCTAGCTTCTTGTGAAGATCTGGGAGGTGGGTGTCGATGATTCTGATGTGGGTGGGGTGGAAGCTAAGCTAGGTGGTAGAGTCAGTGGATGCGGACACGGCCGAGGCCGAACTCAGAGTGATGTGACGGGTTGGTCTCTCTAGCTTTACAGCTCCCATTTCGTTGTCTGTTTGTTACTGTATGTTTTTATCTAAGCGCATAGCTCCACCTGCTCTGAATCCAAGTGTCGTGCTACTCCTAGTAAGATTATTATCATCAGAGCAGAGCATTCACAGTTGAAGATCATCGCCATGGCCGGCGGGCATTGAGTAGCAAGCAGTGGAACAATGGCGATGGCGGGCGAAACCTCCCTGAATCTGTCTTACAAAAACAGACCAGCTGGAAAAAAAAAGGGCAGGAATCTAGTAGCAGAGCAAACTAAAATTCGATTCTTTCGGGTGGGGAAAAGAGAAGCAGAGGATCAATCAGATGGGATGAGACGGGCGGACGGACCTTGAGGTGCACGAGGCCAATGGGGCGGTCCTCGGGGGCGGCGGCGGCGTACCCGGCGGGGCCGATCAGCCTGGGGGCGGCGCCGTCCTCCGGCGCGGGCGGCGGAGTCGGGGAGCCGGCGGCGCGGGGGCGGATCTTGGAGTAGGCGAGGAGGCCGCCGCGGAGGATGGCGAACCAGCGCGGGCGCCAGCCCTTGCCGATGTTGGTCCACTTGTGCAGCAGCCCGGCGACGGCGGCCGGCGCCGGCGCGGGCGGCGGGGAGGGGGAGGACGGGGAGCGGTCGGCGCACCACCCGCCGGGGCAGTCCACGGGGAGGCAGCAGAGCGGGTGCAGGTCCCGCGCCCGCATCCGCATCGTCGTCGCGCGCAAGCACAATCACAGCGGCATTTGTTTTCTGATGATTCCTCGGCTGGAGGGAGGGAGGTAGGTAGCTGACGATGACGATGGTGTGGGGCGGAGGAGGCGAGGGCCGGGCCGATTTTATAGGAAGCCGGCGGCGGAAGTCGTCGTCGTCGTCGACTTGCTTAATAGTAGCAGCTGAGTGGGGGTCCGGTCCGCTTAGATCTCAGTGATCGTTTTTTTTTTCAAAAAAACTTCCGATTTATTCATCTTGAATCATGGCAGTACAACGAATACCAAAAATAATAAAAACTTCACAGATCTGTAGACCACCTAGCGATGACCACAAGCACTGAGGCGAGCCGAAGACGCACCGCCGTCATCACCACTTTCTTGCCGGAGCCGGGCAAAACTTGTTGTAGTAGACAGTCGGGAAGTCGTCGTGCTAAGGCCACATAGGACCAACGCACTAGAACAACAATCGTCGCCGTTGAAGAGTAGCGTAAATCGTCGTGCTAAGGCCACATAGGACCAACGCACTAGAGTCGTAGACGAACTACGACCAGATCCAAGCAAATCCAGCAAGGATAGATCCGCCGGAAACACATCCCCACACGCCCACTGACGATGCTATACGCACCACCCAGACGGGTGCTAGGCAGGGAGAACCTTATTCATCTTCAGGGATACGCCGCCGTGTCGTCTTCCTGAGCAAGACACAAACCCTAACAAAACTTGAAGAAACATCTAAAGACGGAACCCTCCCACCGGCAAGAGCTGGGATCACCACGCCGCCATGACCCTAAGACAACCAGAGACGAGGCGGACTGGCGATGGTGCCAGCAGGAGGCAGAGAAAACCCTAGGCTTTTTTAGGGAAGAGGCGGTTGTTGGCCGCATGTATATTTGGGGAGAGGAAACCCTATTTTTTCAATCAATGATCGTTTTAGGCCCGGTTAGATCTCAACGATCGTTTTTTTCTAGAGGCCCTCTTATTTATTTATTTATTGCGAAAATTCTAGAGGCCCTTTTAGATCTCAATGATCGTTTAATTACACGTGTAAACTGTGAAAAAATATAACGTTAACGCATCGCGCTAGTAAATTACACAAAACCATCGCAACTTACAGAAAAGCTACGGTTTCATTTCGTGGGCAAAGGCTTCACAAAACAACGATGTTGCTTTGGCAGCGATTTTGATGGTGCGACGTGCCTAGCAGGACTTACTCCTGACTCCTAAGGTGGACATGGGTCGAGTAGCCATTTCCCCTCCCATTCCATGATTGTGTTGACAAAGTGTTGGCATTTGACACTAGTAAAAAAAGGTCAAATGTCAAGCACATTAGTGCCGGTTTGCTTTTGAGCCGGCACTAATATGTGCATTAGTGCCGGTTTCAACGGCTAGCCAGCCGCTTTCATTAGTACCGGTTCGTGGCCGACCTTTAGCACCGGTTCGTGCCACGGACCGGTACTAAAGTGAGTGGTGGCAGGATGTTGGCAGTCCGGGGCCCCTCCAGCACCTTTAGTACCGGTTCATGGCACGAACCGGTGTTAAAAGTCGTCCTACATAAACTCTTCGTCCACCCGAGCTCGCTCTGTTCTTCCCCTTTCCCCTCTCCTCTCTGTTCTTCCCCTCTTCCTCTGATATATGTTATTATTGCTCGCTAGTTAATTATGCCATCGATACGAGTGAATATAATTTCTAAGAGTTATCATTTATATGGTTAGTTATGATCTTTGCTAAAAATTTGGGATCTCTTTTCCCTTTGTCCCACCGTAAAAAGTCCCATGCCCATGGCCTTGGTCATTTTCCAGCTGTGGTGCCGAACACTCTCGTGAGGGAGGCTAGCTTGCACCTGTGCCAAGGAGAAAGAAGATGCCAATGAGTTTTGAAGCGGTACTCGACGGTGCTTGTATACCAAACGGTGGATCGAGAAGCCTATCATTGTGTATGTAAGTTTAATAGAAAACTCGAAGGCGTCTCGATACACCAATGAGTTTTGAAGCGGTACTCGTCCATCTATGAAAAGGCGCCGATGGGATAACTCGGGGAGAAGGTGTCATACAAAAGATGCCGTACTACAGTGTCGTTCCCTCACGAAGAAGTCGCCACAAGCTGCCGATAGTAGCGACGAGAAGTGACCCCCTCCCACTTGAGCCCTCGTTGGCGGCCATGGATCTACCGAGGAATGTCTGTGTATCATGTCGGGAGTGCAGGAGTTAGTAGCAACCACATGAGCATATATGTGAATAGGAAAAAGAGGAGGGAGGCGATGTTAGTGCGGGAGGGGGGCCTCTAGAGCCGAGGAGCATGCGAGAAGGAAGGCAATGTTGTTGTAGGGCGTGTGCGGAGCGGAGCACGGCGGAATTTCACCATGGTCGAACTCTCTCTCTCTCTCTCTCTCTCTCTCTCTCTCAGGAATGTTGTTTAGAAATGAAAACATATGTGTGTCTGTATGTTTGGTACTATAGTAGATTATGGTATACTATAACCACATTTGTTTTACCTTTTTTGTTGTCAAATTTATCATTTGATTAACCGGTTTTTCATGTAGTTGTGGTTACTTTCTCGTCGCAAATCTTGAAATATGTTTAACATACACAACTGAACAACCACAATATTACCTTGCTAGCTAAAGTGACGAACACATTCAATCTTATGGAAGTTACGAACTTTTGGGCCCTCCTTGCGGCGCATCTTGATGAGCATATGCTAGACTCATTACATTGTATTTGGTCATCAAATTGAGGCTGAATAACCAGTGAGTTCCATGGATGCATGTCACCCAAGTTTGGGATTAACTAGTTGAAGGGTACCCATTAGTGGGCTTCTACAAGAGGCAGTTCCAATCCACACCATGCTGCTGCGTGGGGCTCCAGGAGGAATCGAGGGATGTTGTTTAAAAATACAAATATATCGGTATATATATGTTTGATATTGTGGTAGATTATGGTATACTATAACCACATTTGTTTTATTCTTTTTGTTACTTTTTGTTGTCAAATTTACCATTTGATTAACTAGATTTTCACATGGTCGTGGTTACTTCCTCGTTTAATATAACACAAGTCAATGGTCACAAGATGATCTTGCTTGCTAGAGTGACCAACCCATTCCAAAAGAATGTTCATTTGAAATTGTAGAAAAGATTGGGACTTGGTCCTATAGATGGAAATTGCCAGCGGGATTAATGGTGCATCCGGCTTTTCACGTGTCTTAATTAAAGAAGAAAGAAGGGCACTAAGCTGTAGTGATCACTCCAGAATTAGTTCTTACGGGACCAGAAGGCGAGTTTCAAGTCGAGCCAGTGGCAATTCTAAAAGGAATATAATAAAAAAGGAGATGATTAGTCCTTCCAAAAGCTTTGTGTCAGACCTCTTCGCCAGCAGACAAGAAGCTAACTTATGAAAATCATGGACTTTTGGGCCCTCCTTGCCCTGCAACTTGCTAAGAATATGCTACACTCAATACATTGTATTTGGTCGACAAATTGAGGATGAAGACCCGGTGAGTCCCATGGATGCATGTCACCCAAGTTTGGGATGAACCAGTTGGAAGGTACCCCTTCGTGGGCTTCTACAGGGAGGCAGTTCCGGTCCACACCATGTTGCCGTGTGGGGTTTCAAGAGGAAGCGAGAGATGTTCTTTAAAAATACAATTATATTGATGTATGTATGTTTGGTATGTGATACATAATGGTATAAACTATAACCACATTTGTTTTTATCCCTTTTTCTTTTTGTTGTCAAATTTACCCTTTGATTAACCAAGTTTTCATGTAATCCTGGTAACTTTCCCGTTTAACATAACATGACTCAACAATCACAAGATGATCTTGCTAGCTAGAGTGACCAACCCATTCCAAAACTATGGCCATGTGAAATTGTAGAAAAGAGTGGGACTTTGTCCTATAGATGGAAATTGCCAGTGGGATCAATGGTACATTCAGCTTTTCACATGTCTCAATTAAAGTAGAAAGAAGGACACTAAGTTGTGGTGATCACTCTAGAATTACCTCTTATGAGACTAGAAGGAGAGTTTCAAGCTAAGCCAGTGGCAATTTTAGAAAGGGAGATGATTAGTCCTTTCAAATGCTTTATGTCAGATCTCTTCACCAGCATACAATAAGCTAACTTATGAAAATCATGGACTTTTGGGCCCTCCTTGTCGTGCAGCTTGCTGAGCAGATTCTAGACTCAATACAGTTTTATTTGGGCGACAAACTGAGGCTGAATACCCGATGAGTTCCATGGACGCATGTCACCCATTTCAGGATGCACCAGTTGAAGGGCACCCATTCGTGGGCTTCCGTGGGGGGCAGTTCCAGTACACACCATGCTATCGCGTGGGGCTCCAGGAGGGAGCGAGGGATGGAGCAAACGAGTGAGGAAGCTTGCCAGCGGGGTTTTTCCTCTGTTTTCTTCTGGCAATTTTACTTGCTTTTTTGTTAGTGAGCATGAAGCACATATGTGCTTCACATGGGAGCACGGTTGTGCTTCACTCAAGAGCATAGTTGTTCTTTGTCCCCTCGTGGGAGCACAAGTTAGTTCATTTGGGGAGCATAGTTTGCGCTACACCCTCTACGGAGCACAAGTTAGTATATGTGGGATCACATATTAGTGTCTCTTGGGAGACATGTTGGAAGCATGCACATTAGTAATAGTTGGGAGCACAGTTTAGTACTACGCCGGGGTACATGTTAGTTCACATTAAAACATATGTTTGTGTAGTTGGGAGCATGCATTTAAACTTGACGCACAAGTTGGGAAACACAAAATCCTATATACCTAAGAGAGTCATCCACACTAACTTATTTATCTTAACACACAAGCATGCCATCTCATCATACAACTATGAAAATGGATAAGGCCCACCTCAAACTGCAATTATGCATGGAAAAAGACCCACCACAACATTCAACCATGCACGAAAAAATATTTTCCTTTCAATTATTCTACTTATATTCAATCAATATTGTTAGAACTATACATAATCAAAGATAAAAAGTCACATGTATTTTCAATTTTCGCTCTCATGTTATGAACCCAAAACTTCATCAAACAGTCCCGCAAATAACGCACGGGGTATCCTCTAGTTAGTACAAAGTGAGAACGCGAGTTAGTTCATGCTGGAAGCATACATTACTCTAGTTGGGAGCCCAGATCTGCATGAAAAACGTTCATCGAAATCTATCAACATGGTATTTAGGTTTGAAGATCTCGACACGAGGAACAGAACGGTGAAAATGGTTCTGTCATTTGGACGCATGATTCAAGAGATATTCATTTAAGAAACAAATTTTAAAAAAATACAAACAAAACCACTCATCTCTCATCGTGTGGAAAGAAATCACACTAAAACTCTTATGTTATGACAAGTGACCCATATATGATGCGCCACTTGTCTTCGGTAGAGGAGACAATATAACTTGCAAAGGGTATCCTTTAATTAATGATTTCGTCCAAATTTAAGGCAAACAAGAGCAGGCCTTTTCTTCCTGGCTCGTCAAAAAAGATAGAGGGGGGAGCTATGACGGCGGCGTGCCTTCGGCTCGCTTCGGTGCTTGTAGTCGTTGCTAGGTGGTCTATGAATCTTGATGTATTTTTTTATTATTTCTGGTGTTCTTGTAGTACCACAATTAAAGATGAATAGATCGAAAGTTTTCTAAAAAAACAATTTATAGATGGAGTGGTAGAATTTGCCCTACGTGCTAATAAATATTCTCTACTATAAGCGACGTACTCTACATAGAAATATGGTGTCCTTTGTGCACTACATACAAAACAACACACGCATGGATTTCAGTTAAATGCACGTGGAGGAATCAGCACTAAAAATGAGGTGGCAGGAAATGACTCAGTCCCTAGAAGTTGGGTGCTACTGTTTCTTTTTTTTTTTTGGTTTAGAACTTTCGTGACTTCATTTAATTAAATAAGCCATCTGTTACAAGCGAGGGGGCAAGGAAAATCAGGAAGGTGTTTATGCCACACCTCACGCATTCTATCTACGAGCAAGCTCACTTGTTGCCTTGCCGAACAAACTCATCAACTGCCGGCACTCATCGGTAACCACCGCTCTCCTCGCACGGAAATCTGAAGGGCTCAACACTGCTTGCACGATTTCTACCAAAGAGCATTCAATCACAAGAGAGAAAAATCCAAGATCATTCGCAGGCTGGAACCCCTTCAATAGAGCATATGCGTCCATAGCCAGGGTGTCCATCCCCGCAAAGAAAGAAGCCGGGGCGCCCATATCAGGTTCCATGTAGCAGTTTGACCCCTTCAATGAACGCTCCATTAGAGTCTTATAGGCGTCGCTCCTGTCACACACTGGGAGTTTACCTAGGTTCGGGCTCTCATTGTTGAGGGAATACACTACTCCCGCGTTTTTTGATTGATGTTGAAAAACACCTCATGTGAGGGGGATGAAGATTGCTACCGAGACGATGATTATGAGCGAATTGGGTCTCGAACTACCCCTGGCCTCACCTTATAAAGGGAGACGAGGCCTAGACTTTGCAAATCTCCAAACCAACCAAGATCCTCAATCGGTTGATGGGTTCTTGGCCTTTCACGCCAAGATGATGAACCATCTAGAAGTCGGGCCTCCTATCCGTCGAAGGGCCCTCATCACGACTTTGCCTCCTGGGCCTTGTGGCCGCCCCATTGACATGCCTCCCGGTCGATGGGCCACCCTCGATATAACAAATAGTCTGTATCCACCGAGCTTGTCTGGAGTTTTGGCTGAGCTTCTCTTAAGGACAAAATCTAGGCAGTCTCCTTCCAAATGAAATGGATGGATCAATCCGTCTTTTGGTTGTTCGACCTCGGGCAGTCCGGCTTCTCCAATCTGGGAAGCCCCGGGCAAGAACCTGCTTCTTAGTCCACACCAGGGTCCATAGTCTTGATGACATTATGCCTTGACCGTCGGGCTTAGGAGCATATCCACCGGATCGAGTCTCGACTGGCGGTTGCGAAAGCCTCACCGCCGATGGGGAGAAGAAGAAACGAGATGCAAACACCACCACAACCATGGGTATCTGATTAAAATGAATACTTGTTATCTAGCTTGAATAGGGTCAATATCAGAACTAAAGACAAGTATGCACACAGGCTTGATCAATGGATTAAGTCCATGATCATCTAGAGGTTCTCCTACATATATATTGATTATACCTGGCCAAACCTCGGGCCTGGCCGGGCCTAGCCAAGCCCGAGGCAAAAAACCAGGCCCAGGCCCGAGCCCGACCCAAACACGTAAAAGCCCGGCAGGCCTCGGGTCGGGCCCCTTCAGGAAATCGCAAAAATGATGGGCCCCCGGGCCTGGGCCCGCCCGGCCATCGGGCTCAAAATCTAGGCCCGAGCCCGGCTCGGGAGCAGCGTCGGGCCGGGCCGGGCCGGGCTTCCCATGGCCAGGACTAATATTGATACAATGCTACAGATGTGTATCCCTGTTAGTAAAGGTAAAGTTGAATCAACAATTCAAACATATACCAAAGATTATAACTTAGATAAATGTAGACAACAAAACAAAATAGAGAGATATATCATGACCTTAGAAAACATAATGGATCTTATGAACATGCACGAAATTCATGCCTACCTTCGATGCACAAGTTAAGGAGTAGAAGTTATTTGGGACGTGGCGATTTGGCTCCTAGGTCTACATGCTCCCGTCGGTGAACAGTAAAATTGAAAACAATTAAAAATTCTGATTTTTTGGCATGCATTATGTTCAAATGCGTGATGCCCATGCCAAATTTGATGGTGTTTGGACATTTGAGTAGCTCTCAGAAAAAAACCGGGCATGTGAGAAAATTTGAAAAATGCAATGTTCGGAGCTCATTTTATCTTTTTTGCCACGAGTTCCTCGATTGTCAGTTACCCACAAAATTTTGCATGCATCTGGCGCACTCCATCATCTTTCATGCAAAAAAGGGAACTTTTTTATTATTTTTGCTATATTTTCTTTGATTTTATTGCTCACCGGAGCAGATGAGCCCAGGCTCATAAATGAATATCCGGGTTTTTTTAAATAAATATGAACTTTATTAATTAGAAATAATTGTTACATTGTCAATAAGTAACTGTAAAATGTCCCTCGTAGGCTCCTCAAACCAGTCTGTAGTGACTGAAAATTTCGCTAGCCTAGAAATTTCATGAGTCACCTTATTTGCTTCTCTATTACAATGTTCAAATCTAACAACTGGAAGATCACAAGCTATGAAATAGCAATCATCGAACACTGCTGCCGCCGCTCCCGCCGAATGTCCTCCATTTTCATTACTTCAATCACCTTCATATTGTCAGAATTAATGACAAGACGATTGCAACCCGCCTTTTGTGCAAGGAATAGGCCGAATCTTAGAGCCAAACCTTTTGCTGTTAATACGTCGGCACACCAATCAATCCTCCAGTTTCCACCAACAATGAATCTTCCATTATCATCTATGAGAACAGCCCCAGTTTTGCCCCTAAGTAAATCATGGTCATAAGAGGCGTCGACATTAAGCGTAACAAAACCAATAAGAGGTTCTCTCCATCCTCCTGATTTACTAGTTGCCTTAGAGGAGTGTGCATTAACATAGTTAGCTGTTATAGTCCGGGCACTCATGGAAATTTTGTTTGCATCTTGAATCTTTCCTTCATGAACCAGTTTGTGTCTATCCCACCATAAGTACCGGGCTGTAAAGGTAGGCATACATTTAATATGAGAAGTAGATTCGAAGTTTCATCATTGATCTATAGACAAGTGTAACTCTTTTCACGTTATATGTTGCCTCGGGTTACACACATGGACTACATGCTACTTATTTTGTTCACCATCGCTAAACAAATAATAGGTTAGACCAAGTATGCCGTTCAATTGAACAGTAGTGCACTCTATCTCAACTAAAATCGTAATTGAATCATCCATGACAGGCATATCTTAACTGAAATTGCAACATTATTACAATGGAATGGAGCTCATTGCCGTGGTCGGCGCCAAAACCAAAGAACGAGGCGCGTGAGAATCGCGGGCAGCAAGGAAGATCCCCACACCACCAAAACTACGACTGCCGAGTCTACGACCACGCGCCTGGATGCACGAGAATCAACGTTCCATGGCATGGCGGGAGAGCACGAGTCTCTCTCTCTCTCTCTCTCCTTTATTCTTTTCCATTTCAAATATTTTGATGCTGATTTGAATATGTTTGACTCCAACGAGAACCAAATCTTCTGAATCTTTTTATGTTGTTTCACTGGATCCTTCATAGAGCACATGAAATAATTCAGGAATTTTGAGCGTAGCACTCTATCTATAGAAGAATATAAACCAATTCAAATACAATATTGATTTTTTTTCAAAGACCAAAGTATTTCCTGTCTAATGCTCAATTTATTTCGTAGTGAGTCTCGTAGTGAGTCAAATAATTAATACGAGCTCTTGCAAAAATCCCCAGGGTTTAGAACGGCATTATAGGTTCATTGATGTTTTTGAGGGTTTTGCCCTTTAATAAATTGAAGTTCTGATTTATCCTCATTTTAAAAATTTCATCAAATTTAAACATGATGACTTGAATGATCTCTAATGCATTTATCACATTACCATAATCTAGAGCTGTGACACTTGCTGTCGGCGGTGGTAGCCTCGCCCTGACCTGGTCATGAGGCGCAATTACTTCTTGGTGGGCAATTGGGCATCCTTGGGAGGCCAAATTTCATGTTTTGACCCTTTTGTGGTACAAAATCGGGATCTGACCCCCCTTTGATTTTTTCTTTTTTTACATCAGACCCTTTTGCTACCGCCAAAGGGCTCAGCGGTAGGGTCACGCAGGCTACCGCCAGGGCTTCTGGCGGTGGCATGGACGGCCCACTGCCGTTATCTGACGGCCAGCGCAACACCCTACCGCCGCAGGTCTTGGCGGTAGGTTGACTTACCCTACCGCCCTATGGCTTGGCGGTAGGGTCCTGTGGGTTTAGGTTTTTACATGTTTTATTGATTGTTTGTTTTGTCACAGGTTTCACATAGTTTCACAAATAGCAAAATATGATCTCACATATTAATAAAGGTTCCACATAGAAAATATCAAACAGTTTACACATAGATTCATAAGTAGGAAATAGCAAATAGCAAACTTGTCCACATAATTTGACAACCCCAACTAACGCAAGTAATTTCGCAAAAAGCTTTCGCAAAGCCAACAAACGGTGCAACAAGTTCTTAAGACAAGTTTATAGGGTGGGTAAACCTCCCCCCTCGTATGTTAGGCCTGGCTGTGGAGACAGATACGGCAGCGGATCCACCGGTTCAGGCGGAGGTGGAACGCTGGTCGGCATCCGACCGTTCAAGCACTCCCACCTTGCCTTGCCCGCTGGAGTTTTCACCTCCGCCCTTCCCCAGCTGATGATATCAAATGCCGATGTACTTGGGGGCTGTTGGGTAACGTAGCAGAAATTCAAAATTTTCTACGCATCACCAAGATCAATCTATGGAGTAATCTAGCAACGAGGGGAAGGGGAGTGAATCTACATACCCTTGTAGATCGCGATGCGGAAGCGTTGCAAGAACGCGGATGAGGGAGTCGTACTCGTAGCGATTCAGATCGCGGTTGATTCCGATCTAAGCACCGAAAGAACGGTGCCTCCGCGTTCAACACACGTGCAGCCCGGTGACGTCTCCCACGCCTTGATCCAGCAAGGAGAGAGGGAGAGGTTGGGGAAGACTCCATCCAGCAGCAACACGATGGCATGGTGGTGGTGGAGGAGCGTGGCAATCCCGCAGGGCTTCGCCAAGCACCGCGGGAGAGGAGGAGGAGGGAGAGGGGTAGGGCTGCACCGAAAGAGAGACGTTCTCATGTCTGTATGGCAGCCCAAACCTCAAGTATATATAGGGGGGGAAGGGGGCTGCGCCCCCCTTAGGGTTTCCACCCCCAAGAGGAGGCAGCCAGCCCTAGATCCCATCAAGGGGGCGGCCAAGGGGAGGAGAGGGGGAGGCGCCCCACTAGATGGGCCCTAAGGCCCATCTGGACCTAGGGTTTGCCCCCTCCCACTCTCCCATGCGCCTTGGGCCTTGGTGGGGGGGCGCACCAGCCCACCTGGGGCTGGTCCCCTCCCACACTTGGCCCACGCAGCCTTCTGGGGCTGGTGGCCCCACTTGGTGGACCCCCGGGACCCTCCCGGTGGTCCCGGTACATTACCGATTTCACCCGAAACTTTTCCGGTGACCAAAACAGGACTTCCCATATATAAATCTTTACCTCCGGACCATTCTGGAACTCCTCGTGACATCCGGGATCTCATCCGGGACTCCGAACAACATTCGGTAACCACGTACATGCTTTCCCTATAACCCTAGCGTCATCGAACCTTAAGCGTGTAGACCCTACGGGTTCGGGAACCATGCAGACATGACCGAGACGTTCTCCGGTCAATAACCAACAGCGGGATCTGGATACCCATGTTGGTTCCCACATGTTCCACGATGATCTCATCGGATGAACCACGATGTCGGGGATTCAATCAATCCCGTATTCAATTCCCTTTGTCCATCGGTATGTTACTTGCCCGAGATTCGATCGTCGGTATCCCTATACCTTGTTCAATCTCGTTACCGGCAAGTCTCTTTACTCGTTCCGTAACTCACATCATCCCGTGATCAACTCCTTGGTCACATTGTGCACATTATGATGATGTCCTACCGAGTGGGCCCAGAGATACCTCTCCGTTTACACGGAGTGACAAATCCCAGTCTCGATTCGTGCCAACCCAACAGACACTTTCGGAGATACCCGTAGTGCATCTTTATAGCCACCCAGTTACGTTGTGACGTTTGGCACACCCAAAGCATTCCTACGGTATCCGGGAGTTGCACAATCTCATGGTCTAAGGAAGTGATACTTGACATTAGAAAAGCTCTGAGCAAACGAACTACACGATCTTGTGCTAGGCTTAGGATTGGGTCTTGTCCATCACATCATTCTCCTAATGATGTGATCCCGTTATCAACGACATCCAATGTCCATGGTCAGGAAACCGTAACCATCTATTGATCAACGAGCTAGTCTCCTAGAGGCTTACTAGGGACATGGTGTTGTCTATGTATCCACATATGTATCTGAGTTTCCTATCAATACAATTCTAGCATGGATAATAAACGATTATCATGAACAAGGAAATATAATAATAACCTATTTATCATTGCCTCTAGGGCATATTTCCAACAGTCTCCCACTTGCACTAGAGTCAATAATCTAGTTCACATCACCATGTGATTAACACTGACAGGTCACATCACCATGTGACCAACACCCAAGAGTTTACTAGAGTCAACAATCTAGTTCACATCTCTATGTGATTAACACTCAATGAGTTCTGGTTTGATCATGTTATGCTTGTGAGAGAGGTTATTTAGTCAACGGGTCTGAACCTTTCAGATCCGTGTGTGCTTTACGAATATCTATGTCATCTTGTGGATGCTACCACGCGCTATTTGGAGCCGTTTCAAATAATTGCTCTACTATACGAATCCGGTTTACTACTCAGAGTCATCCGGATTAGTGTCAAAGTTCGCATCGACGTAACCCTTTACGACGAACTCCTTTTCACCTCCATAATCGAGAAAATTCCTTAGTCCACTAGATACTAAGGATAAGTTCGACCGCTGTCATGAGATCCTTTCCCGGATCACCATTGTACCCTCTTGACCAACTCATGGCAAGGCACACTACATGTGCGGTATACAGCATAGCATACTATAGAGCCTACGTCTAAAGCATAGGGGACGACCTTCGTCCTTTCTCTATCTTCTGCTGTGGTCAGGTCTTGAGTCTCACTCAATACTCACACCTTGTAACACAGCCAAGAACTCCTTCTTTGCTGACCTATTTTGAACTCTTTCAAAATCATGTCAAGGTGTGCTGTCTTTTGAAAGTATCATCAGGCGTCTTGATCTATCTCTATGGATCTTGATGCCCAATATGTAAGTAGCTTTATCCAGGTCTTCCTTTGAAAAACTCCTTTCAAACAACCCTTTATGCTATCCAGAAATTTTACATCATTTCGGATCAACAATATGTCATTCACATATACTTATCAGAAATGTTGTAGCGCTCCCACTCACTTTATTGTAAATACAAGTTTCTAACAAACTTTGTATAAACCCAAAAACTTTGATCACCCCATCAAAGCGTATATTCTGACTCCGAGATGCTTGCTCTAATCCATGGAAGGATCGCTGGAGCTAGCATACCTTTTAGCATCCTTAGGATCGACAAAACCTTTCTGATTGTATCACATACAACCTTTCCTTACGAAAACTGGTAAGGAAACTTGTTTTGACATCCATCTGCCAGATTTCATAAATGTAGCTAATGCTAACATGATTCCGACGGACCTAAGCATCGCTACGGATGAGAAAAACTCATCGTAGTCAACTCCTTGAACTTGTGAAAATACTCTTTGCCACAAGTCGAGCTTCATAGACGGTAACATTACCGTCCACATCCGTCTTCTTCTCAAAGATCCATTTATCTCGGATTTCATGGTTTCTAACCATTTGTCGGAATATGGGCCCACCATCGCTTCTCCATAGCTCGTAGGTTCAGTATTGTCCAACAACATGATATCTCAGACAGGATCACGTACCACCCTGAAGTAGTGCGCATCCTCGTCGTCCTACGAGGTTTGGTAGTGACTTGATCCGAAGTTTCATGATCACTATCATAAGCTTCCACTTCAATTGGTGTAGGTGCCACAGGAACAACTTCCTGTGCCCTGCTACACACTAGTTGAAGCGAGGGTTCAATAACCTTATCAAGTCTCCACCATCCTCCCACTCAATTCTTTCGAGAGAAACTTTTCCTCAAGAAAGGACTCATTTCTAGAAGCAATTACTTTTGCTTCCAGATCTGAAATAGGAGGTATACCCAACTGTTTTTGGGTATTCTATGAAGATGCATTTATCCGCTTTGGGTTTGAGCTTATCAGCCTGAAACTTTTTCACATAAGCATCGCAGCCCCAAACTTTTAAGAAACGACAACTTAGGTTTCTATAAACGGTGTCGTCTCAACGGAATTGTGTGGTGCCCCTTTTAAAGTGAATGTGGTTGTCTCTAATGCCTAACCCATAAACGATAGTGGTAATTTGATAAGAAACATCATGGTGTGCACCATATCCAATAGGGTGCAGTTGTGATGTTCGGACACACCATCACACTATGGTGTTCCAGGCGGTATTAATTGTGAAACACTTTCCACAATGTCTCAATTGTGTGCCAAACTCGTATCTCAGATACTCATCTCTATGATCACATCACAGACATTTTATCCTCTTGTTACGACGATCTTCAACTTCACTCTGAAATTACTTGAACCTTTCAATAATTCAGACTAGTGTTTCATCAAGTAAATATTCTCAGCATCTACTCAAATCATCTGTGAAGTAAGAACATAACGATATCCACTGCATGCCTCAGCACTCATTGGACTGTATACATCAAAATGTATTACTTCCAATAAGTTGCTCTCTTGTTCCATCTTACTGAAAACGAGGCCTTTCAGTCATCTTGCCCATGTGATATGATTTGCATGTCTCAAGTGATTCAAAATCAAGTGAGTCCAAACGATCCATCTGCATAGAGTTTCTTCATGCATATATACCAATAGACATGGTTCGCATGTCTCATTCATTTCAAAAACGAGTGAGTCCAAAGATCCATCTACATGGAGCTTCTTCATGCGTTCTATACCAATATGACTCAAGTGGCAGTGCCATAAGTATGTGGTACTATCATTACTATCTTATATCTTTTTGGCATGAACATGTGTATCACTACGATCGAGATTCATTTTAGGTGCAAGACCATTGAAGGTATTATTCAAATAAACAGAGTAACCATTATTCTCCTTAAATGAATAACCATTTTGCGATAAACACAATCCAATCATGTTCAACGCAAACACCAAATCTCGATAGTAGAGGGAGCATGCGATGCTTGATCACATCAACCTTGGAAACACTTCCAACGCACATCGTCATCTCACCTTTAGCTAGTCTCCGTTTATTCCGCAGCTTTTATTTCGAGTTACTAACACTTAGCAACCGAACTGGTATCTAATACCCTGGTGCTGCTAGGAGTACTATTAAAATACACATTCATATAACGTATATCCAATATACTTCTGTCGACCTTGCCTGCCTTCTCATCTACCAAGTATCTAGGGTAGTACTGCTTCAGTGACCGTTCCTCTCGTTACAGAAGCACTTAGTCTCGGGTTTGGGTTCAACCTTGGGATTCTTCACTAGAGCAGCAAACGACTTGCTGTTTCATGAAGTATCCCTTTTGCCCTTGCCCTTCTTAAACTAGTGGTTTTACTAACCATCAACAATTGATGCTCCTTCTTGATTTCTACTCTCGCGGTGTCAAACATCGCGAATAGCTCAAGGATCATCATAACTATCCTTGATATGTTATAGTTCATCACGAAGCTCTACTAGCTTGGTGGCAATGACTATGGGAAACTATCACTATCTCATCTGGGAGATTAACTCCCACTCGATTCAAGCGATTGTGGCACTCAGACAATCTGAGCACATGCTCAACGATTGAGCTTTTCTCCCTTAGTTTGCAGGCTTAAGAAACTTGTCAGAGGTCTCATACCTCTTGACGTGGGCACTAGTCTGAAATCCCAATTCCAGTCTTCGGAACATCTCACATGTTCTGCGACGTTTCAAGAACGTCTTTGGTGCCACAATTCTAAACCGCACTGAACTATCACGTAGTCATCAAAACGTGTATGTCAGATGTTTTGTAACATCTACAGACGACGCTGAGGTTCAGCACACCGAGCGGTGCATTAAGGACATAAGCCTTCTGTGCAGTAATGAGGACAATCCTCAGTTTACGGACCCAGTCCGCATAATTGCTACTACCAACTTTCAACTAAATTTTCTCTAGGAACATATCTTAACCAGTAGAACTAAAGCGCAAGCTATGACATAATTTGCAAATACCTATTTGACTATGTTCATGATAATGAAGTTCATCTGATTATGAACTCCCACTCAGATAGACATCCCTCTAGTCATCTAAGTGAAACATGATCCGAGTTTAACTAGGCCGTGTCCGATCATCACGTGAGACGGACTAGTCAAGATCGGTGAACATCTCCATGTTGATCGTATCTTCTATACGACTCATGCTCGACCTTTCGGTCCTCCGTGTTCCGAGGCCATGTCTGTACATGCTAGGCTCGTCAAGTCAACCTAAGTGTATTGCGTGTGTGTCGAGGCCATGTCTGTACATGCTAGGCTCGTCAACACCCGTTGTATTCGAACGTAAGAATCTATCACACCCGATCATCACGTGGTGCTTCGAAACGACGAACCTTCGCAACGGTGCACAGTTAGGGTGAACACTTTCTTGAAATTATTATAAGGGATCATCCTACTTGCTACCGTCGTTCTAAGCAAATAAGATGCAAAAACATGATAAACATCACATGCAATCAAATAGTGACATGATATGGCCAATATCATCATGCTCCTTTGATCTCCATCTTCGGGGCACCATGATCATCCTTGTCACCGGCATGACACCATGATCTCCATCATCATGATCTCCATCATTGTGTCTTCATGAAGTTGTCACGCCAACGGTTACTTCAACTTCTATGGCTAACGCGTTTAGCAATAAAGTAAAGTAATTTACATGGCGTTATTCAATGACACGCAGGTCATACAAAAAATAAAGACAACTCCTATGGCTCCTGCCGGTTGTCATACTCATCGACATGCAAGTCGTGATTCCTATTACAAGAATATGATCAATCTCATACATCATATATATCATTCATCACATCTTCTGGCCATATCACATCACATAGCACTTGCTGCAAAAACAAGTTAGACGTCCTCTAATTGTTGTTGCAAGTTTTTACGTGGTTTGTAGGTTTCTAGCAAGAACGTTTTCTTACCTACGTATGACCACAACGTGATTTGCCAATTTCTATTTACCCTTCATAAGGACCCTTTTCATCGAATCCGTTCCGACTAAAGTAGGAGAGACAGACACCCGCTAGCCACCTTATGCAACTTGTGCATGTCAGTCGGTGGAACCTGTCTCACGTAAGTGTACGTGTAAGGTCGGTCCGGGCCGCTTCATCCCACAATGCCGCCGAAACAAGATAAGACTAGTAGCGGCAAGAAGAATTGGCAACATCAACGCCCACAACTACTTTGTGTTCTACTCGTGCATAGAAACTACGCATAAACCTAGCTCATGATGCCACTGTTGGGTAACGTAGCAGAAATTCAAAATTTTCTACGCATCACCAAGATCAATCTATGGAGTAATCTAGCAACGAGGGGAAGGGGAGTGAATCTACATACCCTTGTAGATCGCGATGCGGAAGCGTTGCAAGAACGCGGATGAGGGAGTCGTACTCGTAGCGATTCAGATCGCGGTTGATTCCGATCTAAGCACCGAAAGAACGGTGCCTCCGCGTTCAACACACGTGCAGCCCGGTGACGTCTCCCACGCCTTGATCTAGCAAGGAGAGAGGGAGAGGTTGGGGAAGACTCCATCCAGCAGCAACACGACGGCATGGTGGTGGTGGAGGAGCGTGGCAATCCCGCAGGGCTTCGCCAAGCACCGCGGGAGAGGAGGAGGAGGGAGAGGGGTAGGGCTGCACCGAAAGAGAGACGTTCTCATGTCTGTATGGCAGCCCAAACCTCAAGTATATATAGGGGGGGAAGGGGGCTGCGCCCCCCTTAGGGTTTCCACCCCCAAGAGGAGGCAGCCAGCCCTAGATCCCATCAAGGGGGCGGCCAAGGGGAGGAGAGGGGGAGGCGCCCCACTAGATGGGCCCTAAGGCCCATCTGGACCTAGGGTTTGCCCCCTCCCACTCTCCCATGCGCCTTGGGCCTTGGTGGGGGGGCGCACCAGCCCACCTGGGGCTGGTCCCCTCCCACACTTGGCCCACGCAGCCTTCTGGGGCTGGTGGCCCCACTTGGTGGACCCCCGGGACCCTCCCGGTGGTCCCGGTACATTACCGATTTCACCCGAAACTTTTCCGGTGACCAAAACAAGACTTCCCATATATAAATCTTTACCTCCGGACCATTCTGGAACTCCTCGTGACGTCCGGGATCTCATCCGGGACTCCGAACAACATTCGGTAACCACGTACATGCTTTCCCTATAACCCTAGCGTCATCGAACCTTAAGCGTGTAGACCCTACGGGTTCGGGAACCATGCAGACATGACCGAGACGTTCTCCGGTCAATAACCAACAGCGGGATCTGGATACCCATGTTGGTTCCCACATGTTCCACGATGATCTCATCGGATGAACCACGATGTCGGGGATTCAATCAATCCCGTATTCAATTCCCTTTGTCCATCGGTATGTTACTTGCCCGAGATTCGATCGTCGGTATCCCTATACCTTGTTCAATCTCGTTACCGGCAAGTCTCTTTACTCGTTCCGTAACTCACATCATCCCGTGATCAACTCCTTGGTCACATTGTGCACATTATGATGATGTCCTACCGAGTGGGCCCAGAGATACCTCTCCGTTTACACGGAGTGACAAATCCCAGTCTCGATTCGTGCCAACCCAACAGACACTTTCGGAGATACCCGTAGTGCACCTTTATAGCCACCCAGTTACGTTGTGACGTTTGGCACACCCAAAGCATTCCTACGGTATCCGGGAGTTGCACAATCTCATGGTCTAAGGAAGTGATACTTGACATTAGAAAAGCTCTGAGCAAACGAACTACACGATCTTGTGCTAGGCTTAGGATTGGGTCTTGTCCATCACATCATTCTCCTAATGATGTGATCCCGTTATCAACGACATCCAATGTCCATGGTCAGGAAACCGTAACCATCTATTGATCAACGAGCTAGTCTCCTAGAGGCTTACTAGGGACATGGTGTTGTCTATGTATCCACATATGTATCTGAGTTTCCTATCAATACAATTCTAGCATGGATAATAAACGATTATCATGAACAAGGAAATATAATAATAACCTATTTATTATTGCCTCTAGGGCATATTTCCAACAGGGGCGTCATCCTGGCTCTCTCCTCTGCATTGCTCTCGAAGTAGAGCCTCCGGCCCAAATTGAGCAGCTCCCAGTTGGGGTGCTGTTTGGCAGCTTCAATGGTCCCTTCCCGGCGTTCACGGGAGATAGTTGGATCTCCCTCCATCTCTGCAGTCACTCTCTTCCACTCCTTCACACTCTGCGACCAACACTTCACATCGTCGGAGATCCGCTCTGCCCTCTCGTGCCACCGCACTGCCCTCGTCGCCTCTAGGAACTCGTCTGAAAAAGCTCCCACCGGCTGCAGAAGCTCGGGGAAGGACTCGTACACGTACGGAAGTGGCAAGGCGGACGGGTCGTGTTGGAGATGAATGGGCGATGGTTGCGCCACTGTTGCAGACCTAAACATATGGATGAATAACAAAAGTTCATCATTAACTAACTAGAATACATATATCAAGATGGGTCAAATGCAGTATCATATCATATCATATTTACTCCAACCAAATCCACTACTTGCATCATATAAATTTTGTTTACTCCAATATTCATCATATCATAAATTTTGTTAACAAAAAAATTGAGAAGTTGATGGTTCAACATTTGTCAAAAAAAAAATCTAAACCTAAACCTAGGGTTCATCAACTAGGGAGGGTTCCTCATATGGTTAAAAAAATTAAACCTAGAGTTCATCGACTAGGTTCATCACATTGCAATCACCTAGGTTCATTATATTAACTAGGGTTCATCATATCAACTAGGGATCCTCATGATTTTGAACATGAACATGAACCTTTTTAGGCTACAAAAAAGCGGATTGATTTGACTCAAACTAATTGAGGGATGGGAGGAGCTTACTTTCCTCTTTCCAAAGCCATCTCGATCCGCAAAATCCGTGAATAAACGAAGAAGATTGGAGGAGGGAAGTGGAGGAGATGAGAAAAGGGGCGACGGAAGAAGAAGGCGGCCAGGTGGGTGGGGATAAGGGGGTGGGGGTGGGTTGGGCGGGGCGGCTCAGTTTATAAATTCCCAAACCCTACCGCCAGGGAAGCCGGCGGTAGGGATAGACAACCTACCGCCATAGGGCGCGGCGGTAGGGTCGGAGCATGTGTGTTAGGTTTCTGTGACCAAAACAGCCAGCGGCATAGCGGTAGGATTGCACAACCTACCGCCGGGGCATTCGGCGGTAGGGTCTACCGCCGACAGCCCTGGCGGTAGGTTGTGCAACCCTACCGCTGTGCCGCTGGCTGTTTTGGTCACAGGAGGGGGGCATGGGGGCGGGGGCGGGGGGGGGGGGGGGGGAGGCACCCTACCGCCTTAGTGTCTGGCGGTAGGGTGGCCCAGAGTGCATTTTTGGCACCTCCGAACTTCTCTTGTCTTCAATTTTTGGCACATAACAATTAAATACTTATAAACATGAACCATATGTATCACATAGCAAGCACACATCCACAAATCCACAAATAATAAAGTTGGATACATAACAAGCACACATCCATGAGCAAGTTTTACATAGCAAGTTCACGAAAAAGTTTCACGAGCAAATTGTTCATGAAGCAAACAACATGAAATGTTTATATTTCAACGCCATGACATGACAGCAACTTCAGTCCCTCCTTCCCCTCTTCGACGTTCGGTCCTCGTTGGTCTTGGATTGCTTCTCGGCCGCCGTCTTCTTGCGGTGAGTAGGACGTGCTTTCTGAAACGGGGATGGACTCTTCCAATCCTTCTTCGGCACATTCCTCTTCTCACGTTGGGTTGGCTGAGTTGCTGGAGGTCCGTCGTCATCATCGTACTCCTCCTCCTCATCGTCCTCTTCCTCTTCTTCACCATGTTCTTATTTTGCGCCCTCTTCTTCATATTCCTCTTCATCATCATCGTCCTCGCTCTCCTCCTCGCCATCTTGAACCGCCCTAGACGACGAGGCTACATAGGGCAGTGTTCCCGGAGCAGTCCAGAAACACTACCTCCATGAGAAGATATCACAGGTAGGCCCTGGAGTACTGCTCCACCACCTGGGGCTCGGCATCTTCCGGGCACTTGCTCCGGTGCTCGAGGAGCCATGGCAGCGGTATGCCGGAAGTCCGGTTGCTCTTAACGGGAGGGGGGGGGGGCAGTCGCCGATGAGGGTGACAACCCTATCGTGCCAGTTCGCCCTCTCCACTCTTCCTGTGAGAGCACGACCCTCGAGCGGTAGGGCCATAATCATCGCCCAATTCTCGAGGGTCACGGTCATCTCCCCACATGGAAGATGGAAGCTGTGCGTCTATGGCCGCCACCGGTCGATCAAAGCCGTGAGAGCTGAGTGGATGAGCGTCGGCGGCTTACACTTGAACTGCAGGACGAAACCCAATAGTAGGGCTCTCCTGAAGAACGGTGCGTACTGCTCGTCGTACTCCATCTTAACCGTCGTCTTGTGAGCCCTCATCCGCAGTGGCGGCAGCATCTGTGAAAATCAATAACCAAAGCATAATTAGCATGGACATAATAGTTAGCAACTTGTTTTCATCAATTCGAAAGATTTGGTTTAAAATGGTAATTACCACTCCATTCTCAATGAAACGGGAACGGTGACGCTTGTCGAACCTAGTGTCAAGCATGGTGTACTTCATGCCGATGTCGTCCGCAAGAGGTGGCCTCCTAAAAGAATTGCATAAGCATATCAAAAGATTTTCAACATGAACTAGGGTTCATCATTAACTAGGAAACATATCGATGCATAACAAAGGTTCATCACATCCAAAAAAACCTATGAGTTCAATCTTTGGATAATCATATATCAAGATGATCATGAACATGAACTACATACAATGCATATATCAGGAACTAAATAAAATCCATATATGAAGATGCAATCACCATGGTTCAAATGCATCATATCATATCATATTTCTCCAACAACATCCAACATGCATCATATCATATTGTTTTCAAAAACAAAAACCCTAAACTAGGGTTCATCTTGAGGGATTGACCATGTTTACTCCAACAAAATCCACAACTTGCATCATATAAGATCCACATGCATCCTATATCAAAACAAATATCTCCAATATTCATAAAATTTTTTAACACAAAAAATTATGAACTAGGTTCATCTTGAGGGTTCAACATTTGTTCTCCAACTATATCCACTACCTGCATCATAGCAAATCAACATGCATCATCATATCACAATAAATTCCTCCAACATGTATCATATCAAAAAAAAAATCCTCCAAAAATAATATGAACTAGGGTTCATCTTCACATAACCATACCAAATAGTGACTAGAGTTCATATCTGACACAATATAACATCTATAATCAACCTAAATTAATCCTAGGGTTCAAAATATTTAAATCTAGTTCAAGAAGGGGGGTGATTTGAATCAAATAATGCGACGAATCGGAAGCTATTTGACTAAAACTAATTGGAGGGATCGAAGGAGCTTACTTTTCTTTCTTCGGGGCCATCTCGATCCGCAAAAACGGTGAAGAAACGACGAAGATCAGAGGGGGGGAGTGGAGGAGAAGAGAGAGGGGCGAGAGGAAGAACTCCTCTGTTCTTGGGGCGGGTGGTTGGGGGGAGAAGGGGAGGGGTGGGGCGGCCCGCGGCTTATAACTGCCCGCACCCTACCGCCAGGGACCCCGGCGGTAGGATCGGACAGGCTACCGCCATGACCGGCAGCGGTAGGGTGGGACGGAGGCTGTCAACGCTGCTGACGTGGATAAGTTTCCTACCGCCGCAGTGTCTGGCAGTAGCCTAGGTAATCCTACCGCCGGGCCTCGTGGCGGTAGGAAAAATGGTCAAATGTCAAAAAAATTCAAAGGGGGTCAGATCCCGATTTTGTATCACAAATGGGTCAAAACACGGAATTTTGCCTCCTTGGGAGGCCCTCTCAGGCGTCAGCTGGACGGCTACTCTGCGACAATGTCGGGTCGTTCCCTCATCTTGGTGGCGCAGGTTTTGTTGTTCATCGGATGGGTGCCAGGGGTCTCTTCTTGAGGTGGTTCGGCCGCTCTCGTGCTTTCGCCTGGTGCCAAGCTGGCTTTGTCCAACCTTGAAGCTGGCTTTGTCCAACCTTGCAATCTTGTGTTATGTTGGCATTGTTCGTCTTGCGTGTCTTGTTTTTCTCTTGCATCAGCTTTGTAAGGAGGTTACCAAAGCGGGACCAATGCTTACGTCAAGAGCACCAGTGCCGACGTTCACTCTTTGGTGGTTACCTGCGAAGGAGAGACAGTGCACGACTGGGCACGTGAGCTTCACGTTGGCGCGCGCGCGTGCAATGTCCATGTCCGAACGAAGCATGCATGCCGAATTTAGTATTGGACGTACGGGATCGAAACCTCGTCGCCCACCTTCGAGGCTTCGCAGCCGCTCCTCCATGCAGCGCACGCATCCAATAATTTGGCGCTGCAAGTAGAGAGTACGTACGGAAGGCGACGGGTAGCTAGCTGCAGATGCACGGTAATAATTTGCGACCTGCTGCTCTGATGTACGTACGTACGTGATGGACCATTTGCGACCTGCTGCTCTGATGTACAGTAATAATTTTCGCAGGACAAAGCTAAGGCAGCCACACAAATTAAGAGATCGATGCCGCGGATCTGAAGGACTAATGGTATCCATCTGCAGGCATGCGCTGCAGCTAGCTAGCGTGCATCTTGTCCGAGAGTGATCAGATCGTATGGACATAATCCATTAGGCATCTTTAGTGCCTGCCCTTAAAACAGAAAAAAAAATTGGCCGGCCATCCAACCTGGTCCCATAATCATTCACCGCTCTTTTTTTTTTCTTATATCAGCATCACTCAAAATAATAGCATATCAAACTTCGGGGAGTGAAAAAAAAATTAAAGAGCGCCAGTAGCTCAAATGTTAATATTACAATTAAATTAAGTTTTGAAATGAATTAGTTCAAACTTGAATTCAACTCGCATATATGTTCTAGTTGTCCCTTTTAAGTGCCCATAGATGCTCAATAGATCTTCCTTAAGCTGCTCATGAGTTGTTCGATGCCGAATCTGTTGATGCATTTGAACTAACTCATCAAACGTGGCCGGATTCTAATGTGGGAGTTGGATATGATCACCACCTTCTCAGATTCCAGACCTCCGGTAGCATGCATCTTCACCATCATCCTCCGCGATCATGTTTTGCATGATCACACAACATGTCATCACCTCCCACATGGTTTCATGATCCCATTGGTTAGCTGGTCCTTGAATAGCTGCAAACTTTGTTTGGAGCACTCCAAATACCCTCTCAACATCTTTTGTAGCTCCTTCTTACCTTTGTACAAAGTGAGCTCTTTTTTAACCAACTGGTTCAAGCATGGGCTTGACGAAGATTTCCCACGGAGAATAGACATCGTTAAACAGATAGTAAGCCATGTTGTAGTCATGCCCATTGACAGTATAGTTGCATGAAGGAGCTTGTCCTTCAGTCAACCTGGCAAACAATGGAGAGCACTGCATTATATTGATGTCATTAAAACATGCAAAATTCATAGGTCATGTGATATTTATTTGTATAGGGTAGACACTTAATGAGGTGTCTCTCCTATAAAAAATAGGCACATGTGCTTCAGAAAAACCAGGTTTATTTTTCTAAGCACCTCCCTAAACATCGCATGCAAAACCTGGTCCTTGTACAAGGCCTAATTGGGCCTCTACCAGCCCAGACGCCCAGTAAGCAGCAAAGACACACGTAGTCATGACTCACGACTACATATGTACGCTGATACGTATCTGGTTTCCTGTATTTTCTAGCGATCTTTCAGCCGGCCGGAGGGAGGCATGGAACGAAGCGGGTTTTCTCTCGATGGGGCTCTGTGCCGTCGCTCATCTCGCTTCCCCTTGTCGACGGGCCTGATCGAGTGGATCCACACACGCTGTTATGTTCGGCGCATATGCACGTTGCAGCACTGTTTCCCTGACGAGACACTGCCAGCCAGCTGTTATGTTACACTGAGTAATTATTATCTGGCCGGGAGTTCACAATCCATGGATAAATATATATAAGTTAATAAATAATAGCATAAAATCACCCCCGTACATTCGTCAACAAGGGAGAGCAAACAGTACACCGAGTGCTGTTGCCTGATGTTCATTTGATCGATGGTCCGGTCGCACTGTGCACATGTCTTCTCAACTCGCTATCTTGATGCACTCGCTATCCACTGTCCTTGCATGTAAACCCAACGCAACGTACCCTTTTTCTTGCGGGACCAACACGCACTAGTAGAAAAAGGCCTTTAGTCCCGGTTCATAACACCAACCGGTACTAAAGGAAATTTTAATTTTTTTTAAATTTTTTAAATTTTTTTAAATTCTTTGATTTTTAAATTTCTGAATTATTTTAACCTCTAATCTCTAATCACTGCTCAATTTAACCTCTAATCTCTAATCATCCCTCATCATTTCAAATCATCTAACTTCCCGGACGGTCACCCATCCTCTCACTACTCTAGCCTGAGCACGCTTAACTTCTGAGTTCTATTCTCCCTCGTTTCCAAGTCTGCACTTGTTATTTTCCTGACAATAGTAAGATGCCAATCCTATTAACCTTCAGGAATTTAGCTTGAGCATGAAGTCACACATTTCACTGTTTGAGTTTGAAACTATTGTTCTGAAAAACAATAATTATTTAGTAACACTAATATTTCTTGAATAAGTAGTTTGACCATAGTTTGACCACAGTTTGACCAGATTTGACCAAAATTCAAAAAAACTGAAATAATTATTTAGTAACACTAATATTTCTTGAATAAGTAGTTTGACCATTGTTTGACCACAGTTTGACCAGATTTGACCAAAATTCAAAAAAACTAAAATAATTATTTAGTAACACTAATATTTCTTGAATAATTAGTTTGACCATTGTTTGACCACAGTTTGACCAGATTTGACCAAAATTCAAAAAAACTGAAATAATTATTTAGTAACACTAATATTCTTGAATAATTATTTACTAACACTAATACTTTTTGAATAAGTAGTTTGACCAGATTTAACAAAAATTCAAAAAAAAAATGAAATTTGACCATAACTTTTTTTCCTTTTAGAATTTGAGGATTCTAAAAGTTTGTAAACAGGCCGGCGGTCAAAATCGGATGCGGATTTTCGTGCTGAACATTTTGATATATTATACGTTTTTTCTGACATCATATGCAAAAGTTATAGCTGTTTTACATTTTCCCTACACTTTTTGCAAAACATGTCCAAATTTAAGTTTTTATATTTTCCTAACTAGTACATGTAGTAACATAACTACATCTGGAAGGATCTTATTTTTTAAAGTTTTTTATCATTTTCTTTTGCTTTTTACAAAACTGAAAAGGAGATTTGGGGGGGGGGGGGGGGTTGGTAGAGTTTGAAAATGGGACCTTTAGTACCGGTTCGTGCCATGAACCGGTACTAATGCCTCAAACCCCATTAGTACCGGTTGGTGGCTCGAGCCGGGACTAAAGGCCTAACCTTTAGTACCGGTTGGTGCCACAAACCGGTACTAATGGGCATCGCACCCTTTAGTCCCGATTCGTGGCACCAACCGGGACTAATGCCTGTATGGTGCCCTAGCCGCTCGAACCGGGACTAATGCTCATATTAGTCCCGGTTCGTAATGCAGCCGGGATTAATGCTCTTTTTTGGCCGAACCAGCATTAGTCCCGGTTCGTAATGCAACCGGGATTAATGCTCTTTTCTGACCGAACCAAAGCCCTGTTTTCTAGTAATGACGACATACCTTGACTAATGGCCGTCTCATTTGCCCAGATGATCTTCACGTGTGTCTAGTTAGATTCCTGTAGGCGATGATTGAAAAATGGCAGCTGGAAGAAAAGGCGCCGCGTGAGTCCCACGAGAATTTCTCCCACAGAGAAAATGCCAACTGTTGCTCGTAAAAAAGAAAGAAAAGTGTTAATCAGCGTGGGCCGCTAGTAGTAGCTGGTTTATCATGCACTCGCCATCCACTCCCTTTGCAAGTTAACCCATCCCAACACATGAGACCTTGACAGAATGACTGATGGCCGGCCATCTCTTCGCCCGTAGGGCCTTCACGTCTGTCTAATTAGCTGCCTGGACGACGGCGATCGAAAATGACAGCTACAAAAGTGCCTCGTGATGTGCCACATCAATTAGTGCCACGAGAGTACTCCCTTCGTTTAGGGGTGTAAGTCATCTTACGAAAACCAAATAATCCCAAAACACTTAGGTGCGGTGCATTAACTTCTACCTCGTTTTTTGTTTCTTGACATATCAACCAATAAGATATGTGGGGTGTGCATGATTTTAATGACTTGAGACTACCAAACACGACATGCAGTGGTTAGTTCATTGCATGCAATGCTATTAATTAGCAAATAAACATTAAGTTCTCTCTTTTTCCCCTCCTTCTTGGTCACGGTGCACAACCTAAGATGACTTAGGCCCTGTTTGTTTCATAAGTCCTAGGACTTTTTAAGTCCCAACTTATAAGTCCCGAGTCCCTACCTGTTTGTTTACAAGATTTATCATGGGCTAGAGGTTATTAAATGATATGCTAAAAGACCCAAATCACCACTATAAGTCCCTATAAGTTCCTCCCTGAGAGTCTTTTTTGATAAGTCCCAAATCACCACTTTAAGTCCCTATAAGTCCCTCCTGTTTGGTTTAGATGGGATTTATAGGGACTTTTTTAAGTCCCTAAACCAATAAGTCCCTGGAAACAAACACCCTCTTACTCACCTAGACGAAGGGAGTAGCAGTTTTTTCTTTATTACTCCCTCCGTCTCGGAATACAAGAGTGTTTTAAACACTACGCTAGTGTGAAAAACGCTCTTATATTATGGGACGGAGGGAGTACAAAACAAGGTTACGGACATGGAGCCTACGAGATTCCTCACGCATCATGATGAGAAAAAAAAAATGACTTGCCGTATTTTCATTCCATCTTTTTGAGATGAAATTCACTTTAACCCAGGTCTACTTTTTAACTATAAATTTCTGACCAATGTTACGGGGCAGACATTTATCCCTTGAAATATTCACCTTCCTATCATCATTGACATGTCAAACGACTCCTTTTTATTTAGAGCTGCCAAGTAGAAGACGTGTTGCGAGGAAAAGCAGTGTCAAGAACAAGAAGATGACCATTACTGTAATGTTTTACCCCCATCAACCGAGTACACAGAGTATCATGTTTCGCCAACAAGGGTCAAGTTTGTCTAGCCAGCAATTGCTGATTTCCGATCACGGAATTAGTGTCAGAAGCAGATCACGGAAGCACATACCTACATAGTTCTATACCATCTAAAAGTTACAATTGCAAATTTGAAATGTATGACGAATAAAAGTACAAATCTTCATACAAAAAAGTAAATTCAAATTAGTTCTACTATGAATATTCTCGTCCCATAGTAATTGTTTTCTCGAGGCGAGGAATCACATGCGCCCTTTTTTGAATGCACTTAAACACTTCAAAATACAGTAAATGAATTCTCATGAGTACAAGTGAGAATAACAGCTGGCTGGAGTTGCAAAATCTCATCAGAAAATGCTTTCATTTCCGAGCTGCACAGAAAAACCAAAATGTGGTCTTCTATGGATTGGAGGTGCAGATAATTAATGCTGCAGCTATTCGCTATTTTAGATCATCATAGTAGTATTTTCCGTGTGCATTATTTTGAATATATTTTCCCATAAAACCTTTGTGTTGCCCATTAGTGTGGTCCAATATTTACATGATAGCTTTTTTCTTCTCTTTTTTTGACAGATTTTCGACATATCCAGCAGTACTCCAATGAATCATCCAAATTGGGGGGGGGGGGGGGGGGGGGGGGGGAGGGGTTGTTGGGGCTACATCAATAAATTTTTTGGGGCAAAATGAACATACCTCAGATTGTTAGGTTTCTTGTTCTGGAAGTAGCCCACTAGGGTTCAAGTCGTAAACTTGGTATTGGTGATTGCGTTTCCCTAGATTGATTTCAGCATTTTCGGCGTTGTTCGTTCAACGAAATGAGACGTTTATGTCGACTACGAAGGCGCCTACGACGACTTCATCAATCTCATGATGTTGTGCTGACTTGGTATCTCAGGAATACTCATAGATGTAGAGAGTGGGTGCGTGTACTCATAAGTGTGGGTGTATGTGAGCATCTGCATTTGTACCGTGTCTTTTTTTGCAATAATGGTTGTATTCTCAGATTCCCAATAACCCACCCAACACCCAACCTAATTGCTAGTAGGCAAATCTCTCTCTCTCTCTCTCTCTCTATATATATATATATATATATATATATATATATATATATATATATATATATATATATATATATATATATATATATATATGTTTCTCAAAAGATAGTGGCGGAGCTCCAAGGGCGGAGTGAGAGCTTATGGCGGGGTGCGGGCGCGGGAACCATGATCATGTACATCATGATCCGACGTCTCTCCGCATCTAATCTCTTCATTGCAGGGAAGGCACTTCTACTTTATCTATGCTTGCTGCAACCGACTCATCGTATTCACTATTCTGGTTTATCTGGGTCTTGTAACATTAATAGATTCTGCAGAATGACAAGCGGTTACTGCACATTAGAGCCGTGACAACTTTCGTGTGATAGAAATGCTCCTCATAAATACTCCTCTCCGCTCTTCGTTGGGACGATTACTATTGGGATACTTAGGGCATATCCAACGCCGACCCTCAAACCACCCGCATACGTCCCTACCGTGCTATCCATCACGGGCCTGTAACGTTCCGCCGAGCGGTCCGGACATGTTTTTTCCGGCAAACTAGAGAGAAACGTGGGGCGGCTTTGCGGGTGTCCGGACCGTTGCCACGCTCGCGTCTGACTGTCCGGGCCCATCCAAACCACCTCCCTCGCCCGCACATGCTTCCCTTCCGAGACGGTCAGCGTTGCTCAAGAGTGTCAGTATCGCATTCATGCCCAGCCAGAGCGGACGGGACCTCTCACTGGCACTGGCATTGAAGCGGCACGCCGACTAAGAGAGCGCAGCACGCGCCACCTCCTAGTGTAGGCGACTACTACACATTCAAATGACACGACGGTCGTCCGTTTGTTCGTTTGCAACCCATATTAATGACACGCGGTTGCCAAGACGGCTACTCCGGCGCCACCCGTCCATCCCTCAGCCTCCCATCATTACTATATAAATTGCACCCCGGCCATAGCCACGACTATCCGCCTTTGATCGCTTTCTCCTCCCCGCACCACTCCCACTATATAGCTTCCTCGCGCTCCAAAGCTTTCTGGGACGGGTTCACGCCGGAGCAGAAGAAGGAGATGACCGCCATTGCTTTCGGCTGGAAGGCCGGCAGGCAGCCAGATGACGACGACGACCTCCCAACGGAGGACGCGGCCGACGATGAGCCGGCGCTACCATCTTTGTCTGTGCCACCCTCCCGGTGCATTTCACCATGATCATCGGCGAGGCACGTGCCCATTAGATTTACATAGTGGGGGAGGAGCAGTTTCAGGAGGCGCGAGACGCCGCCGCCTATAACCAACAACTCCTCCAGGAGCACCAACAAGCGGAGTAGTAGCTCGCCGCCGACAGGGCGATCGCGCGGGGCGCGGACCTGGCGTAGCAGGCGGGCACGGCTCTAATCTTACCGCTCCGCCCATGAGATCCGCCTCGCCCGCGGTACCGCCAGCGTCAGGCGGAACTGGAGGCCGTTTACAAGGAGTACGAGACGGCAAACGCGGCGTGGGGCAAGAGCAACGATGAGGACATCATCGCCACCGCCGAGGCCGCACCACGCCGCCATGACCACGAAGCCGACATGTCCGCGGGCACCGCCGGTAGCGAGGAAGAGGAGTGCACGGTAGGTCGCGTGGCTCAGGTCCCAAGAAGGCCACCGCTTCTCCCCTTTCGTCGAAGCCAAGCTTGGTGGGCTGAGCATCGTCTGCAGATTAGTCGCTTTGTGGAGACGTGGAGGAGGAGAACTTCTTCCCCTAATAATTTATTAGAGAAAGGGAGCTCCTAGAGGGTGAATTTTTGGTTGACAATACTAGAGGGTGTTTTTTGATTCAACTCTATCGATGCAAAAAAGTTTATTCGTGAACGGGAGCTGTTGGAGACGCTCTTAGGAGAAAACGTTTACTAGAGCTTGGGGCCAAAACTGTGCACTCCTAAGTAAAACTCCACACACATTAGCACGGACAGTTAACGTGTATCGTGTTTTCTGGCTGCAAGCTATATATAGCTAGGCTGTTCGATGTACATAGTGTCGAATTGACGTCCCCTACCACGCGATCATACGGCTGCGTGCCTATATCATGGATGCAGCATTGCCAGCCTGATATTTTTGTGTCCACTGGCTCCCTCTGGCCGTTGCTTAATTTGGGATCGAGGCCTGGGTCCTTGATTTGAATGTATGTAGGTCGGCTGCTTTGACTAGAGAATATGCTCCCCGTCCAGTAAGTTCATGTCCTTGATTTGAATGAGCATCCACGGAAGATTGCCAACCTGATATGTGGGAAAATATCCGGTGCTACCGGAGCAGCTAAGCTCAGGTGCTCCAGCATGATCTCAGCCATGGATCTGAGATCCAGCCGTCAAAAACACACAAGTGAATAGTAGTGCATGCGGTGCATCTCCTTGTCCGAACGAAGCATGCATGTCACCTCACGTGCACGTACAGGTGGGTGCCGGCGACGTTCATCGGAGACTACTTACATGGCCGCCGGTGATCCACGTACGCTCCGAGCATCCCATGCATGTGTAGACAGATAGGCGATGCAATGCAAGTACCACGTACGGAAGGCGATGGCTTGGCTTGATGTGGAGGTTGGATTTAGCAAGCTAGCTCTCCCACGTGATCGGGGCGTTGCGACCTGATCGGTAGCAGTCAGGCTGCTTGTTCTCAACTTTAATTTGGCCGGACAAAGCTAAGGCAGCCACACAGATAAAGATAAGGCAGATCTGAAAGCTCGCGAGAGAGATGCAGCTGCGTGCATGTTGTCTGTAAGAGATGAGATCCGAAACTTACGGACCTAATCCATTACGTACGTGCCCTTATACCTTACCATCACACTGTACGTATGAGCACAAACGTACATCCATCAAACTGTACCCACGTACGCACCTGCGTACATTGGTTTCCCACTTACAACAACGAAAGCGGAAGAGAAAATCTTGGCTGATCACATATTTGGTGCATGCAGTTGCTAGCTAGCTTGGTTGTTAAATATTCTTTGCTCTGGGGTCCATGCGAGCCTAGCCTAGGCCGCTAGTACGACAAATTAATGTCGTACACCCAGATGGATCCATATGTTGACCAACCAACCTAGCTAAGCATGCGCGTATGCATGTGCAGCACCTTCTCTGCGAGAGCGAGGTGACACTGCCAGCCTACGGCCTTATGCATGCTTAATTATCCGGGATCTCAAACCTAGAAACTACTCCCTCCCTTCCTAAATATAAGTTTTTTCTAAAGATTTCACTATATAAAGACTACATTCGGATATATGTAGACGCTTTTTAGGGGATAGATTCACTCATTTTGCTTGATATGTAGTCTATAGTGAAATGAGAGGGCACCCCTGAATCCATAGGCATATACACTCACTTTTTTTAAAAAAAATGCATTTTAAGCATGTTTTAAAATGTCAAAATTAGAACAAAATATCATACATACATGTTGGCAAATGTGTGTACGCGGCACAAAGTTTTGTGAATAATGTCTTTTTGTTTTGTCTCCGCAAAAAGAGACAAATTTGAGTGCTTCTAAATAGTGTCTCATGACATATTTCTTTTTACCTTTTTGCACAGGCCATGAAAAAGTTATTTTTCCGTGAAACTTTATGCACGCACAAAGAACATGGAGACGTATCCGTGCAACTTTTTTCAGAATTTTTTAGCATTTAAAAATGTGTTTTTTAAAATGGGTTCATATGTAGCCGGATTCGTCCATGCACTTCTCATAGTGAAATATCTGAAAAAGACTTATATTTTGAAACGGAGGGAGTACTACTCAAACAATCCATGGACATCGTATTTACTTATGTTGCTAACTGAGAACTAATCGAGTACCTGCCACTTATGCATACGACATTAATGTATGATACTATTACCTTTATAGTGTACTCCCTCCGTTTCTAAATATAAGTCTTTTTAGAGATTTCAATGCGGACTACATACGGATGTATATAGATGTGTTTTAGAGTGTAGATTCAGTCATTTTGCTCCATATGTAGTCCGTATTAGAATCTCTAAAAGACTTATATTTAGGAACGGAGGGAGTATATCATAGGTTGGTAACATAAAAGACCTCATTTATTGTCATGCATGAGACATACTAGTAGCACATCATTTAATATGATAAGTTATCATACCACTGATTCACTTCGATGCCCGAGCTCAGATTAACCTAGTGAACATTGAGATCACAGAAAATAGAAAACAATTTCCGATATAGGTTGGGCCTCTTTTATTTAATGGATTGTTGTAGGAGTTTTGAGATGTATCAAACTTTAGGAATATTTTCTATATAGGTTGTCTGATTCCATCAGATTTATTTGTTATTGGGAAGAACCCTATATATGGTTTTCCTCTGCATAATCAAACACCCATATGGACATGTTGTATTTACTATTCTATTCTTGCATCTCTTACTGCACCTTGCGTTTTAGAATTCCTAAGAATCAAAGATGCACTTAATTTGGAGACATGCTATTTGTATTCATAAGTTGTCTGAAATTCGTTTTCGTGCAAGTTGGATTTATGTCATCCATCTTCTCATCAGTGGCAGACCGTCTACCTTCGAACCCTTTGCTGTCGCCGCCGGCCAAACCATCGTTCACCGTCACCCCATGGCCAGCTTCTACGCCATCTAGCCACCCTGCCAAGCTACTTCATCTGCCCCTTCCCCCCAATTCTCTTCCATCCAGCTACCTCCTTCTCCTGCGCCTGTGACCATCCGTAGTGCACCACACCTTGTACTTTCACCCCATGCCTCACCCTCGTCAGCGACACCGTGGTCAAATGATATTGAGTTTGTGCGCATATGATAATGAGTTTTTATTGTTCACGTTTTAGCCTAAAGCACAAACTAAAACCGAATAGTAGACCGAACTGAGACGCATTCTTACACTGTTGCCGATAGTCATTCGATGGTTCGGTCATACCGGAAACCGAAAACTTGCAGCGGCATGCATATGCGAGGGCCGCATTTGACCAGTCATGTTGGCCGACTGATTGCATTATGATCCCGAAAGTTGTTGGATTCTGCATGAGGGCATACCAAGTTTCAAGGTTCTGTTTCTAAAACTTGTGTTTTTTTTTCACTTTTTGTCGTTTGGTTGTACAAGTTTCAGCAGTTGAAACTTCAATAAAGTTTTTAAACTCATCAAAATGTATTCAAAATGAATCTTATTTGAAAGCTCTCGTTACAATTAACATGGATATGCAAACAAAACTTAATTCAAACTTTTGATTCAAAAGATATTGAAGATTGAAAATCAGGATAAGGTTGGTGGCCCCAAGTGTGGACGTTGTGAACCCATGGGTATATGAACCAACTTTTGAAAAATACATTTTAAAATGCGTTTTAAATTGTGAAAAAAATCGAAATAAAATTTCACGCATACATATTCACGACATGTGTGCGTGACACAAAGTTTTGTCAAATTTTTTTTGTTTTGCCTCTGCGAAAAAGACAAATTTCAATGCTTCTAAATAGTGTTCCACAACATATTTTCTTGTCTTTTTTGCACAAGCGAAAGAAAATTTTGTTTGTTCCGTGATATTTTCTGCGCACATATAGAATGTGAAGATGTATGCGTGAGTCTTTTTTTTTCTGAATTTTTGGTATTTAGAAATGAGTTACCTATCTGAGGGATTTAAGACAAAGATTGAATACAAGAGATGAACTAGGGTTTTGAGATGAGATGGTGCTGGTGAAGATGTTGATGAAGATTGGTCCTCCCACAATGAGAGGATCATTGGTGATGTTGATGGCCTCAATTTCCACCTCCTAGAGGGAAGTATCCCCGACGGAATCGCTCAGCCGGAGAGCAAAAGTGCACCTGCTCAGGTTCCGCCTCGAGACGGCGACGCTTCATCCCGAAAGTCTTTTCTTATTTTTTTTAGGGCAAAAGGCTTCATATAGCAGAAGAAGGGCACCGGAGGGCTGCTGTGGGACCCACAAGGCATGAAGGCGCGCCCTGGGGAGTGAGCACGCCCTGTTGCCTTGTGAGCAGCAGGTGGCCGCCCTCTGGTGGTTCGAGTTCCAGTAATTTTTATATGTTAAATAAAAAAACTTAATGAAGTTTCAGATCATTTGGATCTCTGTAGAATAGCTATATCTGCTGTAACTCTTTTATGTCCAGAATTCCAGTTGCCGGTAATTTCTCTCCATATAGATCTTGCAAATTAAGAGAGAAATGGCACTAGTATTGCATCAAAAAGTGAAATAATGACCAAAAACATTATAAATAACTGTAGGAAATTATGATGCAAAATGTACGTATCAATTACCTGCTACTTTATCATCCCGTTCACCTCTTAGACTCTAAGTGAGGTCCAATTTAATGTTCAAACTTGAGTTTTAAAATACTCGTGGGGCACATATCGAGGAAGCAATGAATAGTATCTGTGTCTACTATCTCCTTCATATAGGGTATCTACTATGTGGTTCATCTTGGGTAGGATACAAACAGTAAAGTAGTCATCATCTATCTTTTTATTAAACTAAAGCTATCATCTGCATGACATCATTATTTTTGGATTCATCCACTGGTTGTTACCATAACTCTAGATTTCTGCATGCACTCCTTATATAATCTCACTATATTTTTTCCTATGCATGCCAGTTATTGTACACAGTCATGCTGAACATGTAGAGAAAAGGAGAAGAGTGTTGCGTGGCAATGCAATGTCATGCAGACGTCACTCCATGATGGGCGTAATTGCAGACCCCCTCCCCCCTCCAGATTGTAATTCAAAGGAAGATAGCTGTTCAGAGGTGGATTCAGAGGGAACTGACCACTCCTATTTACCCCCTGAGGTGTTTGCTTTAACTTGACATGATGATGTTGGCCATATAATGCATATGGCTCCTTGCATTGCTTAATTTCAACATCATATATGACATCTGCTTAATTTAGACATGTTTTGTAATGCCGCCTGTTTAGTTTCTATATCATACATGCAAATTATGAAATGCCATCTATTTTAGCCAGGCACAATATATGCGAAATATGCAATGTCATCCTATTTTGTCAGGCATCATGTATGTGAATTATATCATGCCATTCATTTTTATTACATTAGTGTCTGTCGACAATGTTTGTACATTGAACTACTCTTCTTGTGAAATGGTCATTAGAGTGGGTGATGGAAAAATCTAGAGTGAAAATAAGGCCTTCAGAGTAGAAGGTGCTACCTATTGAAGTTGATATCTTGCTAGTTATAAATAGCACACATGAGGATTCAGAAACATATGACCAGTCTTATCTTCCCTGGGGCGTTATACTGCTCGTATCATGGATACGATGTCTTGCATTGCATAGTTTTGACATCATATACACAATATTCAATTGCATCTGCTTAGTTTAGACATCATATATGTCAATGTCATATGCTTAGTATATAAATCATATATCTGAATTATATCATGCCATCCTGTATGCTTCGATAACATGTATGTAAATTATGTCGTGCCAACCTGTTTGCTAAAGACATCATATAATTATCTCATTCCATCATGTTTTGTTAGTCATCATATCTTTGAATTATTTCATGCTATCCTGTTTAGATAGACATCATATATCTGAAATTATGTCATGCTATCCTGTTAAGATAGACATCATATATGTGAAATTATGTCATGCTATCCTGTTTAGTTAAACAACATATATGTAAACTATTTCGTGCCCTCCCTTTTCCTCGCTATCTATTGCATCTTTCTATCATACAAGCTATATACATTCAACCACTTTTCTTATTTACCAGTCATTTGAGTTGAAGAGGGTGATGACAGTATCTAGGAGAGTAAAAACACGGTCTTCAAATAAAACAGTGCTACCCGTGGATGGAGATAGCACCCCGGTTGTACTTGCACAAGAACCGTCCCTACCACACATAACCCATACAGACGCAGATTCTACCCCTACTCCGATAGACAGAGAACTAGGTTCACCCAATCTCACTCCAACCCCAGCATATAGTAACCCATCTTGGAAATATTATACTAAAGATGAAGTAAAAAGCCAGTAGGAGGTGTTTCTACAGGAGTTATGCATAACTAACGTTATACATGGTCATTACTTTGCTTTCTCCTATACTTTCTACCTCCATGCTAGTTATAACACAATAAATGTTCCCATTTTTCTCTATAGAGAATGACCAATTTGGGAACTCAGGATGAGGCAACATATGCTAATACTTGTGCTATTTCCAAGAATGCTTTGCGGCAGTATCATAATTACCTAAAGAAAATGTACTTCACTGGAAAGGAAACTCAACAAATTCCCATACTTTCTCCGAAGATGCATTTACGGGACAATGACTAGGAATGCCTTGTTCTGTACTGGTCCAGGCGCAAGAATCTGGTAGGGTCTATGAGATCATATTTCATTTTGAGGTACTATATGCTTGCGTCTCACTGTACTCTATTCTTATAGAACAAGCGCTTAACCCTGAAGAACAAATGTTCTCAAGTAAGGTTCCATAGCTATGGTGCATATTGCTTTGTTTTGTATCATTGTATTAGCTCATACCAACTAATTCATAAATTGAAGGACCCAATCGAAAGTCCAATGGCACAATATGCATGTATTAAACATGTTTCTTTAACTTGCACTACTAGGAAAAAATCTTATAGTGGAGGATTATCAGTAGCTCGACTCTATTCAAGGCGCTAATCTACTTTATAGTAGTACGGGGAACTCAAAGGCGCTACTTCTATCTCCTTAGCAGTAGCGCGGCCCTGCCCAAAGGCGCTATGGCTATGAGAACCGCACCTTAGCCAACAGGCTACGTATAGTAGTAGCGCGGCCCAAAGGTGCCGCGCTACTGCTAAAGTGATAGCAGTAGCGTGTTTTCCAGGAACATCGCTGCAACTAAGTTTGTATTGTGCCACATGGCGGGTCCCACTTAGCAGCAGATCGGCTTGCAGGACCGCGCTACTGCTAACTCTTTAGCAGTAGCGCCGTTTTCTGACCCACGCTGCTGCTAAGGCACAGTAGCTACCTTTTCCATCCCTCTCCCCTCTCCCCTCCTCTCTACCTTCACTTCCCCCCTCCTCTCTCCCTCGCTTTGCTTCTTCCTCACTACTTCTTCTCCCCCATTACTCTCTTTCTTCTACCTCTCTTTCTCTCTCTTTAATGCCCCTAGCTAACTACACCACCTCCATTAATGCAACCCCTTTCTCTTTTTCCTCCCCCTCCACTAGTTAGAGCCATCTTCTTCCCCACTGTTGGAAATATGCCCTAGAGGCAATAATAAATGGTTATTATTATATTTCTTTGTTCATGGTAATTGTCTATTATTCATGCTATAATTGTATTGTCCGGAAATCGTAATACATGTGTGGATACATAGACCACAACGTGTCCCTAGTAAGCCTCTAGTTGACTAGCTCGTTGATCAACTGATAGTCATGGTTTCCTGGCTATGGACATTGGATGTCATTGATAACGGGATCACATCATTAGGAGAATGATGTGATGGACAAGACCCAATCCTAAGCATAGCATAAAAGATCGTGTAGTTTCGTTTGCTAGAGCTTTTCCAATGTCAAGTATCTTTTCCTTAGACCATGAGATCGTGCAACTCCCGGATACCGTAGGAGTGCTTTGGGTGTGCCAAACGTCACAACGTAACTGGGTGACTATAAAGGTGCACTACGGGTATCTCCGAAAGTGTCTGTTGGGTTGGCACGGATCGAGACTGGGATTTGTCACTCCGTGTGATGGAGAGGTATCTCTGGGCCCACTCGGTAATGCATCATCATAATGAGCTCAATGTGACTAAGGCGTTAGTCACGGGATCATGCATTGCGGTACGAGTAAAGAGACTTGCCGATAACGAGATTGAACAAGGTATTGGGATACCGACGATCGAATCTCGGGCAAGTAACATACCGTTTGACAAAGGGAATTGTATACGGGATTGACTGAATCCTCGACATCGTGGTTCATCCGATGAAAACATTGTGGAACATGTGGGAGCCAACATGGGTATCCAGATCCCGCTGTTGGTTATTGACCGGAGAGGCGTCTCGGTCATGTCTGCATGTCTCCCGAACCCGTAGGGTCTACACACTTAAGGTTCGGTGACGCTAGGGTTGTAGAGATATATGTATGCGGAAACCCGAAAGTTGTTCGGAGTCCCGGATGAGATCCCGGACGTCACGAGAGGTTCCGGAATGGTCCGGAGGTGAAGAATTATATATAGGAAGTCCAGTTTCGGCCACCGGGAAAGTTTCGGGGGTTACCGGTATTGTACCGGGACCACCGGAAGGGTCCCGGGGGTCCACCGGGTGGGGCCACCTATCCCGGAGGGCCCCGTGGGCTGAAAGTGGATGGGAACCAGCCCCTAGTGGGTTGGGTGCCCCCCCATGGGCCTCCCCCCATGCGCCTAGGGTTGGGAACCCTAGGGTGGGGGGGCTTCCCCCTTAGCTTGGGGGGCAAGGCAACCCCTTCCCCCCCTTTGGCCGCCGCCCCCCCTTGAGATCCCATCTCCAGGGGCCGGCGCCCCCCAGGGGGCCTATATAAAGGGGGGGAGGGAGGGCAGCAACCGAACAGCCTTGGGCGCCTCCCTCCTCCCCTGCAACACCTCTCTCTCTCTCGCAGAAGCTCGGCGAAGCCCTGCCGGAGACCCGCTACATCCACCACCACGCCGTCGTGCTGCTGGATCTCCATCAACCTCTTCTTCCCCCTTGCTGGATCAAGAAGGAGGAGACGTCGCTGCACGGTACGTGTGTTGAACGCGGAGGTGCCGTCCGTTCGGCACTCGGTCATCGGTGATTTGGATCACGGCGAGTACGACTCCGTCATCCACGTTCATTGGAACGCTTCCGCTCGCGATCTACAAGGGTATGTAGATGCACTCCTTTCCCCTCGTTGCTAGTATACTCCATAGATGAATCTTGGTGAGCGTAGGAAAATTTTAAATTATGCTACGATTCCCAACAGTGGCATCATGAGCCAGGCCTATGCGTAGTTACTATGCACGAGTAGAACACAGAGCAGTTGTGGGCGTTGAGTTTGCCAATTCTTCTTGCCGCTACTAGTCGTTTCTTGTTTCGGCGGCATTGTAGGATGAAGCGGCCCGGACCGACCTTACACGTACGCTTACGTGAGACAGGTTCCACCGATTGACATGTACTAGTTGCATAAGGTGGCTAGCGGGTGTCTATCTCTCCTACTTTAGTCGGAACGGATTCGATGAAAAGGGTCCTTATGAAGGGTAAATAGAAATTGGCAAATCACGTTGTGGTCATACGTAGGTAAGAAACGTTCTTGCTAGAAACCTACAAACCACGTAAAAACTTGCAACAACAATTAGAAGACGTCTAACTTGTTTTTGCAGCATGTGTTATGTGATGTGATATGGCCAAAAGATGTGATGAATGATATATGTGATGTATGAGATTGATCATATTCTTGTAATAGGAATCACGACTTGCATGTCGATGAGTATGACAACCGGCAGGAGCCATAGGAGTTGTCTTTATTATTTTGCATGACCTGCGTGTCATTGAATAACGCCATGTAAATTACTTTACTTTGTTGCTAAACGCGTTAGCCATAGAAGTAGAAGTAATCGTTGGCGTGACGACTTCATGAAGACACAATGATGGAGATCATGATGATGGAGATCATGGTGTCATGCCGGTGACGAAGATGATCATGGTGCCCCGAAGATGGAGATCAAAGGAGCATGATGATATTGGCCATATCATGTCACTATTTGATTGCATGTGATGTTTATCATGTTTTACATCTTATTTGCTTAGAACGACGGTAGTAAGTAAGATGATCCCTTATAATAATTTCAAGAAAGTGTTCACCCTAACTGTGCACCGTTGCGAAGGTTCGTTGTTTCGAAGCACCACGTGATGATCGGGTGTGATAGATTCTAACGTTCGAATACAACGGGTGTTGACGAGCCTAGCATGTACAGACATGGCCTGGGAACACAAGCAATACACTTAGGTTGACTTGACGAGCCTAGCATGTACAGACATGGCCTCGGAACACGGAGGACCGAAAGGTCGAGCATGAGTCGTATAGAAGATACGATCAACATGGAGATGTTCACCGATCTTGACTAGTCCGTCTCACGTGATGATCGGACACGGCCTAGTTGACTCGGATCATGTTTCACTCAGATGACTGGAGGGATGTCTATCTGAGTGGGAGTTCATTAAATAATTTGATTAGATGAACTTAATTATCATGAACTTAGTCTAAAATCTTTACACTATGTCTTGTAGATCAAATGGCCAACGTTGTCCTCAATTTCAACGCGTTCCTAGAGAAAACCAAGCTGAAAGATGATGGCAGCAACTATACGGACTGGGTCCGGAACCTGAGGCTCATCCTCATAGTAGCCAAGAAAGATTATGTCTTAGAAGCACCGCTAGGTGAAGCACCAATCCCAGAGAACCAAGACGTTATGAACGCTTGGCAATCACGTGCTGATGATTACTCCCTCGTTCAGTGCGGCATGCTTTACAGCTTAGAACCGGGTCTCCAAAAGCGTTTTGAGAAACATGGAGCATATGAGATGTTCGAGGAGCTGAAACTGGTTTTTCAAGCTCATGCCCGGGTCGAGAGATATGATGTCTCCGACAAGTTCTTCAGTTGTAAAATGGAGGAGAACAGTTCTGTTAGTGAGCACATACTCAGAATGTCTGGGTTGCACAACCGCTTGTCTCAGCTGGGAGTTAATCTCCCGGATGACGCGGTCATTGACAGAATCCTCCAGTCGCTTCCACCAAGCTACAAGAGCTTTGTGATGAACTACAATATGCAGGGGATGGAAAAGACCATTCCCGAGGTATATTCAATGCTGAAATCAGCGGAAGGGGAGATCAGAAAAGAACATCAAGTGTTGATGGTGAATAAAACCACTAAGTTCAAGAAGGGCAAGGGTAAGAAGAACTTCAAGAAGGACGGCAAGGGAGTTGCCGCGCCCGGTAAGCTAGTTGCCGGGAAGAAGTCGAAGAATGGACCCAAGCCTGAAACTGAGTGCTTTTATTGCAAGGGAAGTGGTCACTGGAAGCGGAACTGCCCGAAATACTTAGTGGACAAGAAGAAGGCCGGCAACACCAAAGGTATATATGATATACATGTAATTGATGTGTACCTTACCAGTACTCGTAGTAGCTCCTGGGTATTTGATACCGGTGCGGTTGCTCATATTTGTAACTCAAAGCAGGAACTACGGAATAAACGGAGACTGGCGAAGGACGAGGTGATGATGCGCGTCGGGAATGGTTCCAAGGTCGATGTGATCGCCGTCGGCACGCTACCTCTGCATCTACCCACGGGATTAGTTTTAAACCTCAATAATTGTTATTTAGTGCCAGCTTTGAGCATGAACATTGTATCTGGATCTCGTTTAATTCGAGATGGCTACTCATTTAAATCCGAGAATAATGGTTGTTCTATTTATTTGAGAGATATGTTTTATGGTCATGCCCCGCTGGTCAATGGTTTATTTTTGATGAATCTCGAACGTGATGTTACACATGTTCATAGTGTGAATACCAAAAGATGTAAAGTTGATAACGATAGTCCCACATACTTGTGGCACTGCCGCCTTGGTCACATTGGTGTCAAGCGCATGAAGAAGCTCCATGCAGATGGACTTTTGGAGTCTCTTGATTACGAATCATTTGACACGTGCGAACCATGCCTCATGGGTAAGATGACCAAGACTCCGTTCTCCGGAACAATGGAGCGAGCAACCAACTTATTGGAAATCATACATACCGATGTGTGCGGTCCAATGAGTGTTGAGGCTCGCGGAGGATATCGTTATGTTCTCACTCTCACTGATGACTTAAGTAGATATGGGTATGTCTACCTAATGAAACACAAGTCTGAAACCTTTGAAAAGTTCAAGGAATTTCAGAGTGAAGTTGAGAATCAACGTGACAGGAAAATAAAATTCTTACGATCAGATCGTGGTGGAGAATATTTAAGTCACGAATTTGGTACACACTTAAGGAAATGTGGAATAGTTTCACAACTCACGCCGCCTGGAACACCTCAGAGAAATGGTGTGTCCGAACGTCGTAATCGCACTCTATTGGATATGGTGCGATCTATGATGTCTCTTACCGATTTACCGCTCTCATTTTGGGGTTATGCTTTAGAGACTGCCGCATTCACTTTAAATAGGGCTCCGTCGAAATCCGTTGAGACGACACCGTATGAATTATGGTTTGGGAAGAAACCTAAGCTGTCGTTTCTAAAAGTTTGGGGATGCGATGCTTATGTCAAGAAACTTCAACCTGAAAAGCTCGAACCCAAGTCGGAAAAATGCGTCTTCATAGGATACCCTAAGGAAACCATTGGGTATACCTTCTACCTCAGATCCGAAGGCAAGATCTTCGTTGCCAAGAACGGGTCCTTTCTGGAGAAGGAGTTTCTCTCGAAAGAATTGAGTGGGAGGAAAGTGGAACTTGATGAGGTGATAGTCACCCCTTCCGAACCGGAAAGTAGCGCAGCGCGGGAAAATGTTCCTGTGGTGCCTACACCGACTGGGGAGGAAGTTAATGATGATGATCATGAAGCTTCGGATCAAGTTACTGAACTTCGTAGGTCCACAAGGACACGTTCCGCACCAGAGTGGTACGGCAACCCTGTCCTGGAAATCATGTTGTTAGACAACGGTGAACCTTCGAACTATGAAGAAGCGATGGCGGGCCCGGATTCCGACAAATGGCTAGAAGCCATGAAATCCGAGATAGGATCCATGTATGAAAACGAAGTATGGACTTTGACTGACTTGCCCGATGATCGGCGAGCCATAGAAAACAAATGGATCTTTAAGAAGAAGACAGACGCGGATGGTAATGTGACCATCTATAAGGCTCGACTTGTCGCTAAGGGTTATCGACAAGTTCAAGGGGTTGACTACGATGAGACTTTCTCACCCGTAGCGAAGCTGAAGTCCGTCCGAATCATGTTAGCAATTGCCGCATACTATGATTATGAGATATGGCAGATGGACGTCAAAACGGCATTCCTTAACGGCTTCCTTAAGGAAGAGTTGTATATGATGCAGCCGGAAGGTTTTGTCGATCCTAAGAATGCTAACAAAGTATGCAAGCTCCAGCGCTCAATCTATGGGCTGGTGCAAGCATCTCGGAGTTGGAACATTCGCTTTGATGAGATGATCAAAGCGTTTGGGTTTACACAGACTTATGGAGAAGCCTGTGTTTACAAGAAAGTGAGTGGGAGCTCTGTAGCATTTCTCATATTATATGTGGATGACATATTATTGATGGGAAATGATATAGAATTCTTGGAAAGTATAAAGGCCTATTTGAATAAGTGTTTTTCAATGAAGGACCTTGGAGAAGCTGCTTATATATTAGGCATCAAGATCTATAGAGATAGATCAAGACGCCTCATTGGTCTTTCACAGAGTACATACCTTGACAAGATATTGAAGAAGTTCAATATGGATCAGTCCAAGAAGGGGTTCTTGCCTGTATTGCAAGGTGTGCAATTGAGCACGGCTCAATGCCCGACCACGGCAGAAGATAGAGAAAAGATGAGTGTCATCCCCTATGCCTCGGCCATAGGGTCTATTATGTATGCCATGCTGTGTACCAGACCTGATGTAAACCTTGCCGTAAGTTTGGTAGGAAGGTACCAAAGTAATCCCGGCATGGAACACTGGACAGCGGTCAAGAATATCCTGAAGTACCTGAAGAGGACTAAGGATATGTTTCTTGTTTATGGAGGTGACGAAGAGCTCGTCGTAAAGGGATACGTCGATGCTAGCTTCGACACAGATCTGGATGACTCGAAGTCACAAACCGGATACGTGTATATTTTGAATGGAGGAGCAGTAAGCTGGTGCAGTTGCAAGCAAAGCGTCGTGGCGGGATCTACATGTGAAGCGGAGTACATGGCAGCCTCGGAGGCAGCACAGGAAGCAGTCTGGATGAAGGAGTTCATTACCGACCTAGGGGTGATTCCCAATGCGTCGGGCCCGATGACTCTCTTCTGTGACAACACTGGAGCCATTGCCCTTGCGAAGGATCCCAGGTTTCACAGGAAGACCAGACATATCAAGCGTCGCTTCAACTCCATTCGTGAAAGTGTTCAAAATGGAGACATAGATATTTGTAAAGTACATACGGACCTGAATGTAGCAGATCCGTTGACTAAACCTCTCCCTAGGGCAAAACATGATCAACACCAGGACGCAATGGGTGTTCGATTCATCACAATGTAGCTAGATTATTGACTCTAGTGCAAGTGGGAGACTGTTGGAAATATGCCCTAGAGGCAATAATAAATGGTTATTATTATATTTCTTTGTTCATGGTAATTGTCTATTATTCATGCTATAATTGTATTGTCCGGAAATCGTAATACATGTGTGGATACATAGACCACAACGTGTCCCTAGTAAGCCTCTAGTTGACTAGCTCGTTGATCAACTGATAGTCATGGTTTCCTGGCTATGGACATTGGATGTCATTGATAACGGGATCACATCATTAGGAGAATGATGTGATGGACAAGACCCAATCCTAAGCATAGCATAAAAGATCGTGTAGTTTCATTTGCTAGAGCTTTTCCAATGTCAAGTATCTTTTCCTTAGACCATGAGATCGTGCAACTCCCGGATACCGTAGGAGTGCTTTGGGTGTGCCAAACGTCACAACGTAACTGGGTGACTATAAAGGTGCACTACGGGTATCTCCGAAAGTGTCTGTTGGGTTGGCACGGATCGAGACTGGGATTTGTCACTCCGTGTGACGGAGAGGTATCTCTGGGCCCACTTGGTAATGCATCATCATAATGAGCTCAATGTGACTAAGGCATTAGTCATGGGATCATGCATTGCGGTACGAGTAAAGAGACTTGCCGGTAACGAGATTGAACATGGTATTGGGATACCGACGATCGAATCTCGGGCAAGTAACATACCGTTTGACAAAGGGAATTGTATACGGGATTGACTGAATCCTCGACATCATGGTTCATCCGATGAGAACATCGTGGAACATGTGGGAGCCAACATGGGTATCCAGATCCCACTGTTGGTTATTGACCGGAGAGGCGTCTCGGTCATGTCTGCATGTCTCCCGAACCCGTAGGGTCTACACACTTAAGGTTCGGTGACGCTAGGGTTGTAGAGATATATGTATGCGGAAACCCGAAAGTTGTTCGGAGTCCCGGATGAGATCCCGGACGTCACGAGAGGTTCCGGAATGGTCCGGAGGTGAAGAATTATATATAGGAAGTCCAGTTTCGGCCACCGGGAAAGTTTCGGGGGTTACGGTATTGTACCGGGACCACCGGAAGGGTCCCGGGGGTCCACCGGGTGGGGCCACCTATCCCGGAGGGCCCCGTGGGCTGAAAGTGGAAGGGAACCAGCCCCTAGTGGGCTGGGCGCCCCCCCATGGGCCTCCCCCCATGCGCCTAGGGTTGGGAACCCTAGGGTGGGGGGGCTTCCCCTTGGCTTGGGGGGCAAGGCAACCCCTTCCCCCCCTTTGGCCGCCGCCCCCCCCTTGAGATCCCATCTCCAGGGGCCGGCGCCCCCCAGGGGGCCTATATAAAGGGGGGGGGAGGGAGGGCAGCAACCGAACAGCCTTGGGCGCCTCCCTCCTCCCCTGCAACACCTCTCTCTCTCTCTCTCGCAGAAGCTCGGCGAAGCCCTGCCGGAGACCCGCTACATCCACCACCACACCGTCGTGCTGCTGGATCTCCATCAACCTCTTCTTCCCCCTTGCTGGATCAAGAAGGAGGAGACGTCGCTGCACCGTACGTGTGTTGAACGCGGAGGTGCCGTCCGTTCGGCACTCGGTCATCGGTGATTTGGATCACGGCGAGTACGACTCCGTCATCCATGTTCATTGGAACGCTTCCGCTCGCGATCTACAAGGGTATGTAGATACACTCCTTTCCCCTCATTGCTAGTATACTCCATAGATGAATCTTGGTGAGCGTAGGAAAATTTTAAATTATGCTACGATTCCCAACACCCACAAGCTAGGTAGATCTACCTATTTAATGAAGTGACCTATCTACCTCCCTAGCTAGATCTAGCGATGTCAAGAATTAATATTTGTGCACTTTTGATCACTAGCTAGGTGTGTGGCAATACCGATCGACCTCATCATTGATATGTGTCTCCAACGTATCTATAATTTTTTGATTATTCCATGCTATTGTAGTATCAATCTTGGATGTTTTATATACATTTACAAGAAACTTTATATCATTTTTTCGGACTAACCTACTAACTTAGTGCCTAGTGCCAGTTGTTGTTTTTCCTTGTTTTTGAATTTACAGAAAATCAATACCAAACGAAGTCCATATGCCACAAAACTTTTTGGAGATTTTTTTGGCGATAAGAGACCCTGGAACCTTCGGAAGACCACGAGAAGATGGAGGAGTGGTCCACTAGGCACCAAGGCGCGCCAGGGGTCTCTGGCGCGCCCTGGTGGGTAGTTGGGCCCATGAGCCTCCGTTTGACCTAACTCAGCCTCTATAAATACTCTAAAATCAGGAAACCTACTGGGAAGCCCACAAAATACTTTTTCCGCCGCCGCAAGCCTTTGTTCTCGAGAGATCCCATCTAGGGACCCTTTCTGGCACTCTGCCGGAGGGGAAACAATCACAGAGGGGTTCTTCATCATCCTTGTTGCCCCTCCGATGATGCGTGAGTAGTTTACCGCAGACCTATGGGTCCATAGTTAGTAGCTAGATGGCTTCTTCTCTCTTTTTGATTCTCAATACACTGTTCTCCTTGTTGTTCTTGGAGATCTATTTGATTTAATGAATTTTTGCGGTGTGTTTGTTGAGATCCGATGAATTGTGAGTTTATGATCAAATCCATCCATGAATATTATTTGAGTTTTGTCTGAATTATTTTATGCATGATTAACATAGCTTTGTATTTCTTCTTTGATTTGTTGGTTTGGTTGGCCAACTAGATTGATTTATCTTGCCATGGAAAGAGGTGCTTTGTAATGGGTTTGATCTTGTGGTGCTCAATTCTAGTGACAGAAGGGGACATGACACGTATGTATCGTTGCTATTAAGGTAACAAGATGGGGTTTATTCATACGTGAGTTTATCTTGTCTACATCATGTCATCTTTCTTAATGCATTACTCCGTTTTTACATGAACTTAATACACTAGATGCATGATGGATGGCGGTCGATGTGTGGAGTAATAGTAGTAGATGCAGGCAGGAGTCGGTCTACTAATCTTGGACACGATGCCTACATGTTTGATCATTGCCTTGGATATCATCATAATTATTTGCTTTTCTACCAATTGCTCAACATTAATTTGTCTACCCGCCGTATGCTATTTTCTCAAGAGAAGCCTCTAGTGAAAACTATGGCCCCTAGGTCTATTTTTTATAATATATTAAATCTAACAATATCTTGCTGCAATTTTCTTTTATTTATTTCTTTTGTATTTTTGTCAGATCTATCTATCAAAAACTATGCAATTTAATCTTGCTGGTAACCGTTGAGGGATTGACAACCCCTCTACACGTTGGGTTGCAGGTATTTGTCGTTTGTGTGCAGGTGCTGCTTACATAGTGTTGCTTGGTTCTCCTACTGGATTGATAACCATGGTTTCATAACTGAGGGAAATACTCATCTCTATTGTACTGCATCATCCCCTCCTCTTCGGGGAAATCCCAACGCAGCTCAGAAGTAGCAATCACCGTGCTTGATCTCTATCTCGATATAGGTGAGTAAAAGTTTGTGCTTTGCAAGAATAAAAATGTGTGTGTGTGTGTGTGCGATATGACCTAATCGGGTGATATGATGGAATTGTGCATGTGGCATGAGTTGCTGCCGAATTGTGCTTGAGTTGCCTATGTTTTGCCGAAATGTCCATTTATTTCCGTTTCGGCGAATTTTGGGCGAACTCTATATGTCCTACTTTTAGGGAAGGTCATGCCAAATTTTTCTATGACTTTGATGCATGCATGCATTTTTATAATCAATTTGCTTATTATTACCGCACAGGCGATCATGACGGCCAGTGAAATGATGGTGGAAAATGGTTGTGATCGGCGGTGCAGGACATGTATGAAAATAACCGGAGAGAGATTTTATGTCCGTGTCGAATATGCAAAGGAGGAGTCTGGCTCGAACCCTTTAAGGATGGTCATTTGAAGGCGCACTTGCTCATGACTGATTTCATGGATGCTATACTCCGTGGATAAGTGAAGATGGTGTTGACCAGGACTCCGATGGGGTAGCCAATGACGACACGGGGCCAGGCGAAGAGATGACCGATAATGGCCCCAGAGAAGGAGCCAGACATGGCGGCGGAGAAGGCATGGACACATCGCAGCCTTCGTCGCTACTAAGTTCAATCGTGCGGGCCCCTGATGTTCAAGACCTGCTTCGCAAGAAGACGAGTAGCGACAGAGCTGCTTCTAGAGAGGAGGCCAAGCTGGAGCAACTGGAGGTAGACTCGAACACTCCATTGTATGATGGTTGCGATCCCGGGGGTGACCCGCTTGAGTTTCATGCTCGAACTTCTAAAGACGAACGATAAAAATAAATGGACCGACATAAGCCTCGATGAGCTTCTCAAGTACCTAAAGAATGTTCTTCCCGCAGGGAACCTGTGTCCTACTAGTGTGGATGAGGCCAAGAAGATCATGTGCCCTCTTGATCTGCCGCACATTAGATACCATGCATGCATCAACGATTGTGTCATTTATCGGAAGGAGCACGCGGAAAAAACAAGCTGTCTGGTGTGCAATGCTCTTTGATACAAGAAGGCTGGAAAGAAATCTCCCCAGAAAGTTGTATAGTACTTGCGGATCACTCCTCCCCTGTAACGTTATTTCGTAGATCCTAGCGAAGCACAGCTCAGGCGTTGGCATGCGAAGAGGAAAAAGCCCGACGATGGAGATGATCCAAAGCTGAGACACCTCGCAGATGCAAGCCAGTGGAGAGCATTCAACACCGAATATCAATATTTCGCAGGTGATGCAAGGAACATCTTGCTTTGCACGAGTAACGATGGCATGAATCCATGATGGGATCCTGTGTCCTACTAGCACTACAAAAAAAAGACACATCCGTGACATTTTGGGCCGAACGAATTTTTTTGTCATACATATGACACTTCTATGACGATAATTGTGACAAAACCCGGTATCATCATAGATGTGGTGGGCTCCTACTTCTATGACAAAAAAATCATGACAGAAAATGGGCTTTTCGTCCTGGGCGGGCCGGAGACACAGCTGCATGACATTCTTTGGGCCGTCCATGACGGAAAAAACCGTGGTAGAAGCGAGGGGGAGGAAAATTTCGGGGAGTTCCCGGTTACGGTGGGAGGTCGGGGGCCGAGCGATGCGCGTTTCTCTCGTACACGTACACGCGTGTGTGCGAGGCGTTGGCTCTAACTGAACCCGAGCGAGGCGTTGGGCTCTAACTGAACCCGAGCGATTGCACTGCAGGCTACGCCTTACTGAACCCGAGCGATCGAACGATGGCTGTTAACTGAACCCGATCGAGCGATTCATTCGCTACTGCTGCTAACTGAAGCCGATCGATTGGATGAACAGTGAGCGTTGCGGGGGGAGGGGGGCGGGGGTTGGATGAACTGTGAGCGGTGGCGTTGCCTCTGGATGAACATGACCCCGTGGTGTGGAGGGCTGGATGAACAGTAGACGGTGGAGGGGTGCCCGTGGAGGGGTGGTTGAACAGGACCCCGTGGTGTGGAGGGCTAGATGAACAGTAGACGGTGGAGGGGTGGTTGAACAGTAGCCGGTGGAGTAGCGCGCGGTGGAGGCTGGATGAACAGGAGCCCGTGGAGGCTGGAGGAGGTCGACGGTAGCCCATGGAGGCTGGAGGAGGTCGATGGTGGAGATGAACAGTATCCCGTGGAGTCCTGTTTTGCGGTACGCCACACCCCTCCCGATCAATAGGACCCCCGTTTCGACCGTAGCGCTCCAACACAAGTCCGTTTCCTCCGTTTTGCGGTACGCCACACCCCTCCCGATCAATAGGACCCCCGTTTCGACCGTAGCGCTCCAACACAAGTCCGTTTCCTCCGTTTTGCGGTACGCCACACCCCTCCCGATCAATAGGACCCCTGTTTCGACCGTAGGAGGTCCATTTCCTCCGTTTTGCGGTACGCCAGACCCCTCCCGATGAATAGGATCCCGTTTCGAACGTGGCCGGTCGAACACAAGGCCGTTTCCTTTGTTTTGCGGTACGCCAGGCCTCGTTTCCATCGCCTGTTCCGTCCAAGCCCTCCCGATGAACACGACCACACATTCCGTTCCGACCAAGCCGGTTGGCTCCCACGCATTCCGTTGCCTCCCGATGAACACGACGCATTCCGTTGCCTCCCCATGAACACGACGACGACGCTGTTTCTCCGTTCCGACCCAGCCATGTACACGAGCCCTGGCCGTACGTATGCGCGATTAGGCGTTCGAGACCCTGCCCGTATGTACGTACGTGGCCGTATTTTCTTTCTTGCACCCTGGCCGCTGTATGTACGTGTACATGCTACATGCGCGCCTCTACTACGACACGTACGCGCCTCTACTACGACACGTGCGCGCCTCTACATCGACCAGTATATATGTACGTACACGTTCGCGACCAGAATGACAACGCTACGTACGCTTCGACCAGGTGGGTCCCGACTGTCAGGCACTTCCTTGCCTGCGAAGATGTAGCTGGTGGGTCCCAGCAGTCAGGGGGGCGAATCATTTTTTTGCCCAGACGCACTTCCTTGCGTGTGAAGGTGTAGCTACTGGGTCCCAGCAGTCAAGGGGGGAATCGTTTTGTTTTTTTGCCCGGACGCACTTCCTTGCGTGCGAAGATGTAGCTGGTGGGTCCCCGCAGTCAGGGGGGCGAATCGTTTTTTTGGACGCACTCCTTGCGTGCGAAGATGTAGCTGGTGGGTCCCAGCAGTCAGGGGGAAACGTTTTTTTATGAAATACGGTGGCCCGTCCGGTGGGTCCCCGCTGTCAGGTGGAGGAATAATTATTTTGCGCGTAATAAGGAGGCACTTCCTTGCTGCGGCCGTGGACCCAGCTGTCAGCCTCTCCACGTACAGTCCACGTCCGATGGAAGCCATTCCTTGACCACGTTGACCACGCCGCGCCGAGAGCACCAGGGCGGTGGACGACGGCGAGGCCTAGGAAGGGGACGACACGGAGCCGGGGAAGACGCGGCAGTGGATGCCCACGCGTAGAGGAGTATGAGGGTTCACTCGTTCAGCTGCGGTGTGAGGCTGCCGTCGCCGCAGAATAACAGGGGGTGTGGGTGCGTAGAGGGATGGCCTGGCCAGCGGTGGGAGTAGTAGGGGGTGGTGAGGCCTCTGCGGCATCACAGCCGGCCACGGGCGGCAGGAGCAGGCGGCACGACCGGCGCTGCTTTGGGTGGCTGGAGCAAGAAGACCAGAGGTTGAAGAAGCACTACGGCCGTTGGATGGACATCGTACGGTCACTGGAGCTAGAATCGTTCATATATTGACTAAAGTTGACAAAGACCTCCGTCCCAGTCAACTTAGTAGGCCCACAAGTCAGCCTCCCACCAAGGTGGGTCCCAGCTAGCAGGGGGTGTTCTTTTTTTGTGCGTAATAAGGAGGCACTTCCGGTGGGTCCGAGCTGACAGCGGGGGGAACGTTCTTTTCGCGAAATACGGTGGCCCGTCCTGTGGGTCCCAGCAGTCAGGGGGAAACGTTTTTTTTGCGAAATACTGGTGGCCCATCCGGTGGGTCCCTGCTGTCAGGTGGAGGAATAATTATTTTCCGCGTAATAAGGAGGCACTTCCTTGCGGCTGCCGTGGACCCAGCTGTCAGCCTCTCCACGTACAGTACTCTTCCGATGGAAGTCGGTCGTTGACCACATTGACCACGCCGCGCCGAGAGCACCACGGCGGTGGACGACGGCGAGGCCTAGGAAGGGGACGACGCGGAGCCGGGGAAGACGCGGCAGTGGAAGCCCGCGCGGAGAGGAGTACGAGGGTTCACCGGTTCGGCTGCGGTGTGAGGCTGCCATCGCCGCAGAATAACAGGGGGTGTGGGTGAGTAGAGGGATGCCCTGGCCAGCGGTGGGAGTAGTAGGGGGCGCTGAGGCCTGCGCGGCAGCACAGCCGGCCACGGGAGGCGGGAGTAGGCGGTCCCGCCGGCGCTGCTTTGGCGGCTGGAGCAAGAAGATCAGAGATTGAAGAAACACGACGGCCGTTGGATTGACATCCAACGGTTACGTCTGCTAGAATCGTTTGTTGACGTATATAATAACTAAAAAAATCTTGCATACGCGTCAACTAAACAGGCCCACAAGTCAGACCACTCCCTCTTTTTTTTAATAATTTATATATAGCTCATGGCAACTTCTTATGCAATTTATTGCAGTCGTTTTTTTGGTTGGCCAGGGCCAATTTCGCATATTTCTGTGGGTTCCAAACTATTTTTAATACCGAAATGTTGAGCCAGATTTAAAGTACTTTGAAGATATATTTAAATTAGGTTAATGCCCAGTGAAATAGGAATCTGAAAATGTGAAAAAATTCAGAAATTATAAAGTAATTGCCAATTTGTCATCTGTTTTTATATTTACAACCCATTTCATATTACTTTCAAGATTTGCAGGCGTCTTGAAAGAGTTGCAGCCCATCAGGGCGTAGAAAAATAAGTAGGCCTGGATTGGGTATTCTTCAGAAAAAATAAACTGGGCTCATTTTCACAAAGAAAAAATAGCTGGGCTGGTCACATGGTGAACATAAAATATAAGCCTGGGCTAGACGGGCCACAGCCCAGTTCAAACCCTGCTCCGTCTCAACAATACCAAACAAAAAAAATACTGCTCGAGTAGCTACGTCCCAGGTGTCAGCCGATCTTGTGCTGTTCTCTTGTCTATTGACTATATACGCTCACAATGTCGTGGGTCCCAGATGTCAGGAAAACACTAGGAGGAAGCATTTTATTTTTCCATACGCTGACGTGGTGGGCCCCTACTGTCATCCTCTCCACGTACTTCTGCCGATTCCTGTTGTTTGTTGACCATGTTGACAACGCGAGAGGGCGGCGCCGCGGCGAGCGCACCAAAGCGCGCGGAGGACGTCGGCGTTAACGATTTAGGAGACGGTGGGGCGGCGATGCGTGCGCTGAGGCGCAGCCAGCCGTGGGAGGCGGAAGCAGGCGGCCCCGCCGGCGCTGGTTTGGTTTTGGCGGCTGGAGGAAGACAGGACTGAAGAAACACGACAGACTGTAAAAGCAGCAGGAGTACTTAACAACCTTAACTGAAACCAGCAGGGGCACTTAACAACCAAAGCTGAAAGCAACGTGGTCAATAAACAGGATATTCGCTTTAGAGCCATGGAAAAGCATGAACATAATCTTCTGTCCTATTCTCCAAGATGGACGGGCCTTCATTATTTGAGACCACCCATGAATAAGTATCTTTTCACCTCCAAGGGGAATTGAGTAGGTCGACATAAACATCATGTTGTGACCAAGCGCAAGTCTGACCCGACCATGGTCAGGCATCTGTATAGGAACAATAGAACTCGGCAGTTCCTGTTTCAAGAAGATCACAGCTGTAAAACTGTGTATAAGCAATAGTTTATGAACAACATATATAACAGAAAACAGCTCGTACCATAAGTTTCTCGACACAGTTGGACCTGTTCAACGAGTGCAGCAGTGGCACACATATCCCACGTGGCCTTCCACCATTGAAACGCCCCACAAGGACCTCAAGACGATCAATAAAGTGTAGGAACTTGTGGATGTCGATCCAGTCAACTTCAGTGCCATTAGTAACAGCCGAGTTATTACAGAGTAACAAACGAGCAGACTGCTTAACTCTGAAAAAACCTACACGTGCCACCAATTATAAGAAAATATTAGTTAGAAGTAGCATCTTCGTGAGAGATTCGTTGCTACTTCTAAAGTTAAATTGTGATTAGTTAGACAGAATAGGTGGATTAAGAAGTAATCGAGGCAACAAGCAAGAACCAGATACAAAACTAACATGGATGAACAATTGGAACGACGTCGGGGTGGAAGATCGCAGTGAAGATGAGACCAGGTTCTGCTATTTCCATCAACATTCGTGCGCCAACTTTCAGTCCGTAACACTTGAGAAAGTTTATCCAAGTTCGGCCATAAAAAAAGCAGCGATCTTCTTGGTTCATGAACCCAACTCGGAACTTATATCCATGGCTTGTCTTCACTGTGACCATTAAACTAGTGTATTCAGTTATGGCAAGGCCGAGCATCTTGAGTACATGTGTTCTGGCAGAGCAAATAATACACTGCAGGAAAAATAATATGAGAACACAGCATGTTCAAAAAAACCCCACCCTCCCGGATAGAAAAGAGGATTCTAGGAACATACTGTGCGCGTTTCAAAATGCTGTGTTAGGATGAGAAGGAACAAGTGTGGCGTCTCGCCGAGGGCGCAGAAACCTGTAGGGTACTCGCACTTTGGGCACTGCAAATGAAACACACTAGATTCAGTAGGAAGAAAAATGCATCAACGGCGGCGGCTGCCATCCTAGGATTACCTGCGACCAAGGGACTTGGATTTATCGGGGATGGATGAAGAATTCGTACCTGGTTCTCCATGAGAAAACCCTATGCAATCGCCGAGAGGGGGTTTTCTCTGAACAAGCAGATGAGGGAGAAGGGGATTCAGGCCCAGTGAAATATTGCCGCTTCGTCCGTCCAGCTTACTGCTAAAGCTGGAAAGGGGGGTTGTGATTTGACGGCTCATTGGGCATTACTGCGGCGCTACGACCGGGGTGTGTCTACCGTGAAGTTGTGCACTCTAATTTGTGCATATGGCACGTGGACCCCGTTGCCGGTTGCCCCACATATCAGCGAAAGGAAGTAGAAAGACAGGAGTAACTAGTTACACATAAATATATTTTTTGACAGAGAGATACTCCCTCTGTAAAGAAATATACAAATCTTTTATATCACAGGCTCACCTTGCCGAGAAATATACTCCCTCTGCAACGCACGGGCATTATGGGGGTTCAGCTTTTTTTATGGGGGTTCAGCTGAGAATATAATACTCAGATAGGCTCACGGTTCTGGACTTTGGGCCGCAGGCCGACCCTGCATGTTTGGGGGCCCATGTGTTCTACCTCAGCGCTTTTCATATTGCAAGCGATCGGTACGGCGCTGGTTTTAGATGCTGTCGCAAGGCGAATACACAAAATTGAATAAAGCACGGCAGTTGTTGGAATGAAATCGAACGACAGTTCCTAACCAGCAATCAGAGTTGCAATTCTATCAACGATATACCATGTGATAAATAATACTGTCGTACTACTTATACACACAGGACACTTGTTTCACCATGCCAGATTATTACATCAAAATCTCTCGGAGGATAGATCAGTTCGGCAGTTGCGTGCTGCTACTGAAGAATTTCAAAGTTGATTTGGACCAGCTCTCCTTGCCGAGAAAGTTCGATTTTGACATCATCCCCTACCGCAAGATATGATTTAGATTTGAACCTTGACCATCCTTTAGCATCAATCATCATGCGACCATCCTTTGTACTTACGGTATATTGAGCAGGTTCATTCACACCAAGGCTGCGCATGGTAAGAGAAACTTGGCCGCGGTCGCCCGGATTGTTGAACGACTCCCTCGTTGCTCTAGGAATTCTCTGTTTGCAAACAAGAAGACATACCCAAACAGTTAGATCAACACAGTGAATCATGTGAAACAACATGGAAAGAAAAAAGAACGAAGCACTTGGGCGGCCAATGCTTACCAAGAAGGTGGACATGTCGGTTTTTGTAAGGACTTTGGTATATGAAGTGCGAACTGCAGCCCAGTCTGTTGCCGGTGCAACTGCACGGGCCGGAGTAGATGCAAGTGCAAGTGTTGGTGCAGGTGCCGAAGCCGCTGCTGCTGCCGGAGATGGTGCTCCTTGTAGAGCTGGTGCCGGTGTCGGAGCAGGTGCCGGTGTCGATGCCCGATCCTCCGGTAGATCAGACTGATCCGCTGACGCGGTCGGTGCCCAATCCTCAGCTGGATCAGACTGAGCTGCTGCCGCTGTCAGTGCTAGAGCAACTGCCGGTGCTCGATCTGTGCGAGACAGCGGCGATCGTGTCTGGTCTGCTATGATCAGCTTTCTAACTTGACTAGGATCCGTGACCGTGATCCAGTTTTTTTCTTCATTTCTTTTAAACGCGAGAAGGACTAATTGTGGCGTTTTTGTTAAACCAAACTGCAGTTCATCATAGGGATTCAGCTTGTACTTAGACAACAGACTGATCCAATTTTTTCCAGTAATATAAGTGATGGACAGTGCCTTCGTTACTGACACGACATAAGAAGTGAAACCTGCAAAAATAGCCATCGTAGAGCAAACCAAACGGTTTATTCTGTGATGAATGTCACATGGCAAAACCTGCATCGTAAAATTGCAGGAAAAGAAAGAAAACATGACATTAAATCAATAAGATTTAGACAGTAAATCAATAAGATTTACTTGATGTGACACGAGTGAATCCTTACCAGGAAATCACTATGTTGAAGTACTAAACAGAAGATTGATCGTCCAACTACGCGTGGCATGCAGGGGCCCCGCCTACTCCCACAAGCAGGACAGTCCAAAGGTCGTGACAAATCGTATGGACCGAACATCCATGGGACTGGAAATCCTGGTGGGTGCGATAAACCCTGCAATGCATACAGATATTGGAGTGTAACCATAATTGATAAACCATCCTCACAAAAAATATGATCTGGATACTTCAAAATATACAGACTGAATTGAGTGGACAGAACAGACATTAACATAGACCGTTCACACACCAAAAGCGGCAGTACTAATAAACAATACAGGGTTCACAAACACAAATCAAGTACTGAACAATAGTACTTACTACAGACAAGCAAAGTTGCACTAACTAAACTCTGCAGACTATTTCTTGCCACCGACCTACGGATGAACCCCGCATAACTGACTAGGCCATGGACTTCGTGTGAGATGTCTACATGCACCATCACCATCTTGTCAACCTTGGAGAACCTAACAGAGTGGTCTTTCCACTCATAAACATGATGATGAAGACAGGCCGCATCAGATTTGTTGGGAAGCTTTACAAGAACCACACCCTTCGTAATCGAAGGCACAACCAGGAAATTGTTGTGGTCAAGTACAGCCTCGAGAACACGCCTGACAACAATGCTACAGGAAAACACTAGTTCAGGACACGTGGCGACAAGGACACATCAGCTGGATAGTTCAGCAGTAGAACTCATCATCAGGTCTTCCAGTTCACACGGCATGACTTTGAGAACTTCATCTCCACCGCGGACCTGGTTCTAATTCAAACAGAAACCATATTTTATTACTACCTCCGTTCAGAAATATAAGATGATTTTCGATATTATACTCCATATATGACTACATATACGCACAGAAATGAGTGAACAAAGACACTAGAACATGTCTTCAAAGGCATGAGAGCAGAGGGATTACATGCAATATCCATAACACAAGTTACTGAGGCAAATATACCCTCTTAAAAGGTAGCATTGATGTTCATAAAGTACTCCCTCCGTCCCAAAATTCTTGTCTTAGATTTGTCTAGATACGGATGTATCAAGTCACATTTTAGTATTAGATACATCCGTATCTAGACAAATCTAAGACAAGAAATTTGGGACAGAGGGAGTAGTTGAAAGTAATCTATAAGAAATCAGTGTCAACCTCTCGCATGTTTTGGTCAAAAGAGGAATTTAGAACCGTCATTTGGCACACTAAAATCACATGCAAGATCACCCAGAAAGTTGTACTACCAGTACTAGTACTGCGTGTTAGATGAAAAAACACGATCAAGATCGAGAAAAAGATCGTCAACAAGAGACATTACCTGGACTTGCTTAATGAGGGATCCCGGAGAGGGGGGCTTGGACAGGGCGATGGCTTTGAGCTTGTCTGCGGTAGTCTCGGCGGGGTGCTTGCGCTTCTTCGTACCATGAGCCTCGACGGTTTTGGCCAGAGCCATAGACATCACGTCGGCCGGTGCTCCGGCGTCCATCCAAGAGAGGAAGCTGAGAGAGAAGAGTGAAAGGAGGAACGAGATGAGGGAGAAGCGAAGCGAGTGGGGGTTTTCTTCAAGAGAGGAAGCTGAGAGAGAAGAGTGAAATGATGGTTGCTTCGTCCGTCCAACTTACTGCTGGAAAGGAGGGGGTTTTGTGATTTGACGGCTCATTGGGCATTACTGCGGCGGTTCGATCGGGGTAGTCTACCGTCACTCTACTACGGAGTAATTTAGTGCATGGCTGGTGGACCCAGGTGCTGGCTGTCCCACACGTCGGCGAAAGTGAGTAATTTAGTGCATGGCTGGAGGAGGATCCGCACGGTAGAGCGTGTCCACTGTTTTTCTGAAGAAAAAAATGATTACAACAAGCGTTTCCACTCTTACGACGGAGGAGTGCGAAACACGGCAGCCACTTGAACATACACAGTGCTCCTACTACTAGGCATGTGCAGTGGTTCATACGTCAGTACTACACAATCTTGTTGCTAGTGTAGTAAGATATGAGGATAACAAATGATGTTGTGCGCATGTCAACTACTCCTATATGTAACATAGTACCGCTTTTTCGACTGTCCGGTCGAGAATGAACGGTGAGATCAATGTTAACAGAACTAGGTCCACAGCGCACGGAGAGTACGGTGCTACAGTACTCCACGAAACATGAACCATATGAAGCACGAATAGTGTTAGGCAGGGTGTATGAAGGGTGCACGGGATGGGAGCAAAAGTTCCCTTCTCGACCCACTTTGGGTGTTTGGCAGAGTGCATGAAGGGTGCATGAGTCCACACTAGTAGGTTGACAAAAATACACGAAGAGGAAACAACTATATTGAGATGAGAATGCAACCAAACACACCCACACGCTTTGTGCTACAGTGACTGATCTGCACCGTCTGAGTTTGATCCAACGGTCATGTTGCGCCGAGACATGGACATGCCCATGCAGAGGGCGCCTAAACACCACCGAAGTCCCTCTGCTTCTCGAGGCGCACGACGTTGGTGATGCAGGGTGCAACCGCCCGCAGAGCCCACTCCCGGTCGACGGGAGCCAGCTCGTCAAAGACGGCGTCCAATGGCACGAATGGATTCCGGTGACGGAGCCCTGAAAGGATTCGCCCGGCAACGGCGACGGCAGCCCGCAACCCCTCCTTGTCCAGCTCAGCCCCCACCATCGCGCGGAGACGGCTCAGCTCCTCGGAGATATAGGTGAAGAAGGAGACCAGGTCAGGAAGCCGCAGCTCGTTGAAGTCGACCGGGTGGTCGAACGGGTTTAGCCCGACGGCCGGCATCGTCGCGCTGGCACGACGGTAGGCATCGCGCAGCCGCAACACGTGCGTGGCAACTTGGTTCACCAAGTGGCTGAGGCGATCCTGGACCTCGTCACGATCGGCCCGCTCGCGCTCCAGCCGGCTCCCCTGACGGCCTATCGTATCTCCCGCTTTCTGCAGCAACGCCGCCGACGCCTCGAGCATCTTTGTGGTGGACGCCTGCCGCTTTTGAAGCTCCGTGAACTCCCGCACATAACGGAGGAGCATGGCACTCCTCTCCTCCTTGAGCTCACGGAGCTCCACGTCCTTGGCCCTGAGCTCCGCATCCTTGACATGGAGCTCCTGTGTCAGGCGCCTCACCTCGGACTCCGTGATCTGCTGCGCCGCCATGGCACCAGGTAGAAGCAATGGGGAGAGGAAGCAAAGGGGGCGAAACGGCTGAAAGGCAATGCAATCTACGGGAAGGCGGAGGGAGCGGGGAATCTTTTGGTTTTCACCACGGTAAAACACCAGTCGACGACTTCTCACATCAGGGAGCAGTGGGTTTTACAGGCGGAGTCATCGTGACTAATTGCTGCCGCGCCTGCTCCCGTCAATCAAAAAATTAAAAATCCTGCCGCGCCTGCTCCCGTCAATCAAAAAATTAAAAATCCTGCCACACCCAAACACCAGAGCAACGTCGCGGTGGATATTTAAATTTACCTGCCGGCAAGTAGATAAAAAAGGGGTGAAAAACAAATGTGGCGGCGGCCTAGCTAATCGTCGAACTAGCCCAACTAGCTAGCCACCGTGCTTCACTGATGTACTCGGCGGGAAAGGTGGTCTTTCGTGATTTGACGACTCATTTACTTGCTTCGGCGCTACGACCGAGGAGGACCCAGAAAACGCGCGGTAGGGCGTCCCACGTCAGGAAGAATATATGCGTGCACCACCCGGGAGGACCCCGAAACCGCGCGGTAGGGTGTGCCACGTCTCGGCACGGAGGAAAAATGTGCGTGTAAAAATATACTGTATCAGACGTAGTACCTATGGTTCGACCTCGGGACCCAGCCAGTCGGTCGAAAACACCCCACTAGCCACACAGCTTCATCATGCAAACGTGGCACGGAGGATAGATGTGGTTAGCTCCGTCTCGACCAGCCACAACGTCTCTTGTTCTAGGCGATTCTTCTATTTTCCAAGCTTTTTTTAGTTGTAATAACACCACGGCAAGCTAGCGCCGCTCTTCGTGTGTGCCCGTGCAAAGGTTAGACGATGGAGAGAAGAGAGATTGAGATCGCAGACCTGGGACCCACCAGTAAGTGAGACAACGGTCATGCACGTGTTGACGAGGCACTCCCTCTACTCTACTCAACGCAAGTACTGTATAAAATCAAGTTATGGGACAAAGCCAACAACCGTTCGTTTTTTCAGGCTATCGACTTACGCTTTGTAGTCCAGGTTGCCAGTTCGAATCTCGTCTTTCAGATTTGTTAGTTTTAGGTCCAAATTTGATTAATGACAAGTGGGACCCCCGTGTGTTGTTCCGATATTTCAGTGTAGGATGGTTTTTTTGAACAAACACTTTGCGCGGTTAGACAAGTAACGGCACGAGTTACACGTATTTTGCAAGTTTACGAACAAAAATGACAGCGGCATAGAATATCACATCCACCCCGCAGCTTAGATACTATGGTGATACGAGTTTTTACACCGTTGGAAGTGAGATCCAATGGCTTGGGAGTAGTCTTTGTAATTATGCGCAATTTCCAAACTCTCCAAAGGTTTTTTTTGCAAATAAAACATTCAGGCCTCGTGTGTCCGTTTGCAAATAAGTAGAAATTGGTTTCATTTTCTCATAGATTCCCTACATACAAGCAGTTTTACAACACCGTCAGGTTTAACTATTGGCCAGAAATTGAAGAGTTGAATTAGATATAATCAGGGATGTGATGTACCTGCTCGTTGCGCATGCTACTCTTGCAAGCTGCGACTGTCCGTTTGTGCAAGCTCGATGCCATGCCCGTGCTGCCGCCGCTGCCTCCCACGCAGGCTACACCCAGGGTTGGATCTTCATCTTCTTGTCCTTCCGTTCGCTTGAAGCCCGGCGACCGCCCTCCAACGAGGGCGCGAGGAAGTGCTGTGTCGGTCTATCCAGTGGCGGCTAGGTTAGGAGCGAACCAGACTGGAGGCTGGAGTGAATGAATTGGGATTTTTCCTGCTGTCGATCGATATGGGAGGCGCTCGTTTGGGCCGCGAGCCTGCTATAGGGCCTGCCATGCACTTATGTTATTGGCCCATCCAAATTGAAACATTTTTCTTCATTTTTTACATTGCCTGCTCGTGCGTTGGGACGAACAAAACTAGCGTGGGCCAACCTGGATGACTCAAACTAGGCGCACACTTTCCAGCCACTTGAGGCGGCCGCCCATACCAGCCCCTATGGTGGCGTCGCCCCTTTTTGCGTGTATGATTGGATAGTGAAAAATATTCCAGTGGCGCTTTTGATTTACCCACAGAATGGTTGAATTGCTTGTTTCTATGAACTGAGTTCGCCAATAATGTGAAGGATGCCAGTCTTTTCATCCTATTGTAGATTGCTTAGATCTCGATATGCCAAAAGTAATCACATGAAATATACAGTAAAAGCCAGTGTGATGTGTTTGGCTACAACTAGTCTGACTACACGTCCTCATATAACATATCAAGGACGCACCATCTTACCAGATTAACCATTCGACTTACCCATGCAGTGTGGGAAGAAAGAAGTATTGGGACAGCGTATCCAAGCAATTGATGCCATGGACTCCTTCGTACAACCTTGTAAGCGAAAAAGAAGTTGCAGTGTGCCTGTATAAAGAACTAGCGTAAGTTCAGTTACCTGCTTCTCGGAATTTTAGTTAGCCACTTATTGCAAAATTGTTCAATTACGTTGCTTGGCTTAATTTAGTCTGCTACTGATTACATAATGGCACAGCCTGTTAATCATATTGTAGACTGCGCCTATCTATGTGTTTGATACTTACTGTTAAGAATTACCTGTTTGCCTTAACTTAAATATCTACTTGTTTGTTTAACTGCTTTGCTGCTGCAACAGCGGGTTACAATGATGTTAATAACTACTTTTCAGCATCCAATTGAAACTCTTTAATTCCTTGTTTGTTTAACTGGTTTGCTGTTATAACTCCCAGTTGAGATGTTTTGCTAACTTCAACTTTTCTGAATCCAATCGGAACTTTAATGGCAAAACAGGTTAGCCCAAGATCAAAGAGCGAGGTCCCCATGGATGTTGCATCATCCCACAGCAGTGGCACCGGCCCAATCGTGCATTATGAATTGCCAACTGCTGATGCTCTAGAGGCTAAACTAGTGGTAGAAAGAGATTCTGCTTCTGCACTTAGAGATGAAGTTGACATGTTGAGGAAGCAAACAACACAATCACAAGCAGTACTCAAGACAACCATTAAATATTTGGTGGATTTCAAAACAAAGCAAGCTGAGACTGACCAGATTGTTAAGGTCCTGAAGGAAAAAAGGAAATTAAATTCCTACTTGGTAAATCATAGGTGAAATGTTCTTTCCATAGTTGAATAACCTTTGTGTTGTCTGTTCATGTAATCAATCATACCATTTGTTTTAGAGATCATGTAATAATTGTTTTTTTTTTGTTTTTTGGTTTGTAATTTTATTTGAGCACAAGTCTGTATCAATTGATAAGACTCGGAGACATTTCATTTGGATTGCTGTGCCAGACCTACAAATATGCCAATCGGGCTGAATGTGCATTCAGCAATAGTAGTAGTATAGATGGACCATAAGTGGCACGCATTGGAAAGGGCCAAGATGCTGGCTAAAAAAAGGATGCTGTTGTAGCCAAAAAAATGTACAGCAGCCAGGCTTATGTATGTTAGTTGATATTATTGATCCATATACTCTATAAGTGTTTACATGTCTGTTAGTTCTGTACATTCTTGGTTGATTGACTCGGTATTTGAATCTTGATACATCGCTTGTGTACATATCTAAATGGGAGTACACATTATGCTGCGTGTGACATTTGAGTTGGACATGAAGTGTTCCAAAAATTCGAATTCACCTTAAACTGGATTCTAGTTTCTGAATTTGAGTATCGGCATTTGTAAACCATATTCATATATGACAGTGGAATACATCTTTGTCGTCCTTTTGAAGATATACAAAAACACATAGAATGATTTATAAAGATTCATATAGGAATACAAAATGGATTCGAATTTAGTTGCCAGGTTAAACGTGGATGCTTATTGTCCCAAAATTCGAAAGAAGCAGCAAAATGTCCACTACCACGTCGGCTGCTTGAAGCCAAGTGTTTGTGAGATGGAAATTACTGTCTACCCATTACACGAACAATCCATCGGCCCGATTTCCACTGCTCTAAATAGGGGTAGGTTAGTAACTTCAATTAGACGTGACACGACCGCCTCTGAGCCCATTCCGACACGGTGGCCGTCAAACATGGGCGGCAAAACTCATTTGATTCAAGCTCGTCCGAAAGACCTCTGTTTCTCCCTCCATTCCCCATTCATACATGGTGGGCGGCAAAACAAACTCCACTCGGCCGAAATCGATGTAGGCAAATATTTTCAATAGGGGCAGGTTTGTAACTTCACTCAGACGTGACACAACCGCCCTACCTGTCAGCCCCGTTCATACACCGTGGGCGCCAACCATGGGCGCCAACCACCCTCTCCTCGCCCGAAATCGCTCTAGGCAAATATTGGCGAGATGCAAGATTACCGTCCTATCCCCAACCGACAAGACGCCCAAATTTTAAACGGGGGCTAAGTTCGTAACTTTCCCATATTCCAGACAGGCGCGTCCCAAAAACATGGTTCCCCGTACCTCTCCCTCCATTTTCCCATTCATACACCGTCCGCGCTAGAACACCCCATCCCCACACCAGCCTCCGTCCGCCACCCCATCCATCGCCGCCGTCCTCCACCACATCCATCGCCAATGTCCTCCACCATGCCGGAGCGCCTACCAAGACCGTGTCGTCCACTGGTAGAGATGGATGTTTCTCATCCACGACGACGGACCATTAGCCTTGCGTCGCGTCCTCTCGCTTCATCGGCGCCATCGTCCTCTTTGCCGGGGCCGCTCACACGACCTTCTCTTCCACCGCAACGGGACTTATCCCCCGATGCACCCGTCTACCATCGCAGATCTGCTTCAACGCCACTGACAACCATCGCACCCCCGATGCCTACACGGCGCCGCAAGAGAGGTGGTACTTCATATCTCCTCAACTTTTTGATCTCAACTAGAAAATAGATCTTAACTTGGTTACTCTACTTTCTTTTCAGCTCTTAGAATTTAGTTCTTAGTTCGAAGCAAACAATGGATGCTAAATATCATTTCTCCGGTTTGCAGCTTCAAATCTGCCATGGCACAACCATAATACGGTTTAATTGATCATGCTTAGGGTTTAATTGATCATGTTGGTTCCGTGGTTGTTTCTTTAATAGAAATCGGAGGGGAAACCCTCTTTTGCTAAAAAATATGCTGAGAGTTTCCCCCTTTTATGATCACTATACGATCAGAATACGTGCTTCGTGTCATAATAACACTGTTCCACCCATCAAGCTAAACAAGCTTAGTTGTTCAAATACGAATCTGATATTATTAAACCAGAGTTGTTTAATTGGTTAGCTAAATATTCCTAAATTAGTTTCGAAAATGCATGTTCGCCGCTCGGGTGTGTATCTCTACAGGGTGCCCACGGTGGGCCGGCCCACCCTGGGATTTTGGGTTGTCCCAGGCCCCGATTCCCCTCTGTTCTGCTGCGCGCTTTCGATCTCTAGTCGCCACCAGCCGCCTGCCTCGCCGGCGACTTGCCGTCCCCGGACGGCATGACTCTAGGAGGAGAAGCTGGACTAACAGGAGGCCAGGAGCCGCTCGCCCAACAGCGTCACCGCTGCCCGGGCGCGCCACCGTGCCTACCTTCCCAGTCCGTTCAGGGCTCAGGCGTGCAGCACCCACCAAGCCAGCCTGATTTATCGTGAGATACATCCTCAACACTCAGCAGCCACTTCTCATCACCCATTTTCTAATTGATTCATTACTCATTAGGCAGGACTGTCATTAGGGTTTGTTGTGTGCTCAGTGCTATCTACACTTAATGGTTCAGATGTATTTCGGTAATCTTTAGTACCTCTAAACTTCACAGGGTTTTCAAAATTCCGGCCCTCGGAACAGAAACTAGTCATTTTGGATTGTTGGTCGTAGTGATATTGATCCAGATTACTACTGCAAGCCAGGTTTGTTGACAATTTTACTTCTCTTTCTTACTCATTCGATATAATATCCAATTATTCACGTCGATTAGTTGCAAACAATAAGTGCTAGACAAACTTCTTCATTCAGATTTTGGACGGTCTCTTACTGCAGTTACAATTCTGCATACTTGTCCTAGTAAGCTCACAAGTAAATGATTGATTCACTACATCTATGCTTTCCTTGTCATATTTGTTGTCGATATTCTTTTAGGGTGGACCACCCTGTTTCTAAATACTGGAACCGTAGACATGAGTGAATAGTATTTCTCTATGTGATCTCTTCCATCATGTGTGGGTAACGAACACTGCATTGTATAGAAAGAAAGTGTCATTTCCAGCTTTTACATAGGTTTCGATCTTTTACATGGAATACAATCTGCCTACTTGCTTTGTGTCGCACTACCAACACTCCACCCTTGAAGCTAAACATTACGCCACTCATAATTGCTTAGTTTATTTGTTCAAATATGAATTTCATATGATTCTAATGTTCCTACTTCAGTTTTGAAATGTGTGCCTGCCTGTTATAGAGACATAAGGGGTTTGTATTTCTGTGTGTGGTCTGGTCAGCACGGTTGGGGAGGTGAACTTTGCATATGCAGGGGTTTATAGGGAGACACTTTCCGAGTTGAATCCGCAATGCATTCCATAGATAATCTGACTACTTTTTATGTTTTCATGAATCTCTGATTCTGAACAGCATCATAATGATTATGAGCTTGCGCGCATGAAAAGAATAAAGCAGAACAATGCCATGGCTGTCAAACTTGGCATTAAGGGACTGAAATCAAGTCTGGATGCAATGCAATGCAAATGCTCTCCACCTATAGATTCATGCTCAGAATATGATCCTAACAGTGATTCTGAGCTAGAGGGAGACCTAAGTCAATGTAGCTCCCTAGTGGAGGAGTCAGAGGAAGATGCCCTATCTTATTCACCCATCAAGGTACTTGCTCTAACTTTCCAAGGTTACATTGCTCGCACATATCTTGCAACTGATGCTTTGCATTGCTTCTACTTTGTTGAACTACCATTAGCTTAGTTTACACATCGTGTATGTGAATACGCCCTGCCTATCCATTTTCAGTACATATTCCATCTGTCATCATACCATATTTATCCATTCAAATGCTGTTCTTGTGTATCAGACGTTCAAAAGGAAGAGGGCAATTGCTGATCGTGGAGGAGCACAAGCAAAGTATTTGGAAAAGGTAGTGGCACCTGATAAATCAAATAGCCCGTTAGGTGTAGTTGCACTATCACCTGACCCACAAAATACCCCAACTCTAGCAGACTCTAGCCCTACTACACTGGTCATTTCTGATGCCCCAACTCAGCAGACCCCAACTGCAGCAAACAGTATGATTATGCCAGTTGACATAGCACCAGCTGTACGACGCAAAATCCCCATTCCAGCAAAGAGTACACCAAATCCAGTTGCCAAATCCCTTTTCGAACCAGAGAGAGCCCCAATTGCAGCAAATAGGACCCCTATTCCATTTCTTCCCAGTTTAGCAGACGAAGCTTATGTTGTTGTCAGGAACTTTGTGCGCATCTTTCCTTCATGGAAAGATTATACCGCAGACACAGAACAATTTCCAGTCTTCCTCCGCAACTTACGCGTAAGTAATGTACTAATGTTATTCATGGTCATTACTGCATATGTTTCTGTTGACAGACACAAGATTTCATTCTTTTAAATAGGCGAGGAGCAAACTGGATTGTGATGACGAGCAAGGGTTGGTTGCGCTTTTCAAGCACTCGTTGATGAAGTATCGTTCCTACCTGAGGCAAGCGCACTTCAATGGCAAGCCTCTGAACGAAATTTCTGTAAAGTCTCCGGTGCTACATTTATCCGACGGTGACTGGAATAATCTTGTTACACATTGGTCTCGGCTGCAGCGTAAGGTACTGTCTATGATATCACATCACAATTTGAACTACATTTCTGCATTTGCCTTAATGTCTCACTTGTACGAAAACTGTTAGCAGAAGAACATTCGTTCTCAAGGGACCATAGAATCTCGCAACTATACTGCACACTGCATTGCTCTTGTGAGTATCTCTTGCCCTGTATGACCATACTTACTTTCATAGCTGTTTGATTATGTAGCATCACTGCACATGTTAGCCTAGTAATCGTCCATTTGGTGGACATTATAAGATCCGTATGGACTCTTACATAAATTTAGAATCAACCCAATCCTTTTGAAGAGGTTTAGCTCTGCAGTCCTCTTGTAAGGACTGAACGTGGTCTATCACTGTACTTACATTAACAGCTACTCCCTCCGTCCCATAATATAAGAACATTTTGTACAGTACACCAGTGTTCAAAACACTCTTGTATTATGGGAAGAGGGATTGGTTCATTTTGTAGCATTCTGCATCTTATCTCCCTCGCGCACCATTTACTAAAAAACATCAGATCTATATTTAATCTTACCAACAAGTAGAATACACAGACAATGCCAGTGCAGAAGTATAGCCGATTGCTCTTGTCAGTACATTTTGTCCTGTAACGCTTATACTTCCAGGGATTGGTAGTTGATTATGTAGCATCAATCTCCATCTTATCTTCATTATCCTCTATCCCTTCCAGTATTATCATATCTATAATTACTCTCTACAAAGTGTAGAGTACAGGCAATGCTTATGAAGAAGATTATGTGCTGAAATTCTTGAGTTATCCTTCCCTTGACATGGAGAAGGGCATTATAAAGCCAGTGTTAACTGTTAATGTAAGTCAGTCCTTCTAAAGCCTTTATCCTCAACTGCTGTTTAATTTGCTCATACTCCCTATCGTTTACTGCTGTTTAGTTTGCTGTTTCTACCAAAATGCATGTTCGTAAGAACCGTAAGTTCTAAGTTTTACTTGTAAAACCAAATTCCTTATTCATACCATGCACATTACTTAATACTCCCTATATGTATGCTTGTTTTTGTGGATCTATAATCCAGTGTGGTGAAGCAGCCCACGTTTGCACCTTGTCATCTCCTGTTTTATCTTACTGATGTGGCTGATGATATGAACAACATGCCATGCACATTATCCAAAATAGATACAATGATTTTCTTTGCCTTTCATCTATGCTTGTTATGTTGACATGGTAATCCACTAGTGTGGTGAAGCTCCCCGCATTATGAACAATGCCAAATTATGCTATTGATATTTTGAACTTACTCTTTATTTTCTAATTTGAAATTGGATAGAATTGACAGAACAGTTATCATCTTTGTTTATACACGTGCAAAACCTGTCATCTCTGTGCTTTGTTTCAGGGTGATATGCCTGATGGCATGCACAAGTCTGCTGAAGGTTGTGAGACAAACCCAACATATATTGCAGCAAAGAAGGCAAAACATCTTGAAGATAGCGAGACAACCCCAAAGTCTTGTCTTGATGCAGTGTTCAAGTTACTTGAGACTAACAGTCAGACAAGTTCACAGAATTCGTTGTCTGAATCAGTTCGACTTCTTCAGTCCCAAGTTCTAGCAGAAAGGCATTCTGCAACTCAACTTCGACTTGAAGTCCTATCTCTAAGAAAGATTGTGGAGAACACCAATGAGAACCTCATCGCTATATAGCTACACCTGGAAGCTATGACCGACATGCTAGGCCGGTCTCACAGCCTTGCTCAGCAGCTTGCGCATCAGTTCCCCCGCAAGGCTAACCTTTCTTGAACTGTCTTGGAAGTGGTCTCGCTTCAGTATTATTTTTTTACGCTGCAATGGTGCCCAGTTTTTGTAATCTGCTTCTTCGTTGCGCTTTATGATCACTGGTGGCGAACTTTGATGCCCAGTGGATGTAATATGTGTAATAGCCGTGATAGCCTAGCATAAGTTGCTTGCTTATTTATTTCCTTGTTGTCTTGTTTATTTGTTTGCTTGTAGTCAATGCAGTTCTTTTTCCGCGGTTTGCTAGTGGCTGCAATAACCTATTTTTTAAAACTAGGCCACAATAACCATGGGCTAATATTTACTGTAGTGACACCGGGCCTCCTACGGGCCATAGAAACAGTGGGCCTTCTACGAGCCGTAGAAACAGTAGGCCTTCTACGGGCCGTAGAAACAATGGGCCTTCTACGGGCCGTAGAAACAATGGGCCTTCTATGGCCCGTATCATCAATGGGCCTTATGCGGACCGTATGATCGATTGGCCAAACATGGGCCAATAACAGGCCGCATTATGGCTGTAAACGGGCTAGAGTTGGAATCGTCCGTTCATGGGCTGACCATAACGGGCCATCATTAATAGGCCGTATTTGATGACGCTATGAAAACGGCCCAACGTATTAACGGACCACAAACGAGCTGACTGTAAGCACGGGCTGAATTTGGCCCACAAGCAGAAAATGACAGTAACGGGCCGTAAGTGAACGAATGCTGGAAATGAGCCCAAGAATAAATGGGCTCTGAGAAGGCCAAAAGATAACATGGGCTGGAAACGGCCCAACGGAATAACGGGCCTTTAATGGGTATAAAGTGATACACTGTTCATTACGGGCCAGTTTCACCACGGGCCGTTAATGGGTGTAAAGTGATACACTGTTCATTACGGGCCAGTTTCACCACGGGCCGTTAATAGGCCAAGAGTTACATAGGGCCTCATATGGGCCGAAAGACGTCATGGGCCATACATGGGCCAGAAGTGAAAACGGGCTGGAATCATATTGGATGGCCCAGATGACGCTACTGGGCCTAATTCGGATAGGGCGTAACGGGCCTTGGGTTAGCGGGCTGTAAATGGGCTATATGCGAACAGGCCGTTAACAGGATTTCCATGGGCCGGCCCGCCACCTTTTGACCAAGTCAAACGGGCCGGCCTTTTCACAGGAATGGGCCTCTGTTGGGCCGTGCCATGTGTCGACGTATCATAGGCGCCTTCTGTCCAATGAGTGGATGACATCTGTCCCAACGATGAGCCGACACGTGTTTCCTCCAGCCAATGATGATTTTACACATGGAAAATCCCCATTTGTCGGTGATGTTAACGGGTTATCGGATCCAAAACCTGACCCGATAGCTTAACGACGTTCCGTTACGGTGGATGCCATGTGTCGGTCACCCTTGACGAAAGCACTTCTGTGACGCGCGATTTATCGTCATGGAAGTGGACACTTCCGTGATGATAATTTTGGTAATGTCATGGAACACTTCTACGACAGCACAGGTAGGACTATCTTGATTCTGTCATAAATTTGTCATGGATGTACATGCATGACAAAAACGCGACCTACTATGACAAACACGTATCATCATGGAAGTGTATTTTTTTGTAGTGTAGTGTGGATGAGGCCAAGAAGATCGTGTGCCGTCTTGATCTGCCGCATATTAGATACCATGCATGCATCAACGATTGTGTCATTTATCGGAAGGAGCACACGGAAAAAACCAGCTGTCCGATGTGCAATGCTTCTTGACAAGAAGGCTGGAAAGAAATCTCCCCAGAAAGTTGTATAGTACTTGCCGATCACACATCCCCTGTAACGTTATTTCGTAGACCCTAGGGAAGCACAACTCATGCGTTGGCACACGAGGAGGAAACAGCCCGACGATGGAGATGATCCAAAGTTGAGACACCTTGCGGATGCAAGCCAGTGGAGAGCGTTCAACACCGGATATCAATATTTCGCAGGTGATGCAAGGAACATTTGCTTTGCGCGAGTACCGATGGCATGAATCCGTGATGGGATCCTGTGTCCTACTAGTGTGGATGAGGCCAAGAAGATCGTGTGCCCTCTTGATCTGCCGCACATTAGATACCATGCATGCATCAACGATTGTAACATTTATCGGCAGGAGCACGCGGAAAAAACCAGCTGTCCGGTGTGCGATGCTTCTTGATACAAGAAGGTCGGAATGAAATCGCCCCAGAAAGTTGTATGGTACTTACCGATCACTCCCCGTTTGTAACGTTATTTCATATATCCTAAGGAAGCAAAGCTCATGCGTTGGCATGCGAAGAGGAAAAAGCCCGATGATGGAGATGATCCGAAGCTGAGACACCTTGCGGATGCAAGCCAGTGGATAGCGTTCAATGCCGAATATCAATATTTCGTAGGTGATGCAAGGAACATAATGCTTGGAGCGAGTACCGGTGGCATGAATCCGCTTGGCAACCAGAACACCAACCATAGAACATGACCCGTCTTTGTATGGATGTACAACCTCCCCCTGGTTGTGCATGAAGTCAAAGTACATACACATGAGCATGCTGATTCAAGGGCTGAAACAACCGGGAAATAATATTAATCTATATCTGGGGCTACTTCAAGAGGAGTTAGACACGTTATGGAAAACACCGGCCAAGACATGGGACGCCAGCAAAGGGGAGTATTTCTATATGTGAATCGCGCTGATGATGACGGTGCACGACCATATCGGTTACGGATATGCCGCAAGCCAGGTGTGCCATTGATATTGCGGATGCACACGGTGCATGGATGATACAATGTCTCAGCAACTAACGAAAGATGGTGGGTCTGGGAAAATCGTGTACATGGGGCATCAAAGATGGCTCGCAAAGGACGACCCGTGGAGAAACCGTGGAGATCTATTCAATGGTGAGGCGGATCGAGGACCTCCACGTAAGTGGAGCAACGCCGAATTTGATGAGCTATGGAAAAACTAGGAACAGTGCCCCGCATCGGGAAAGATGGAAAAGGCGTCGGAGCCGCTGCTGAAGGTATGAAAAACGAGATCTGTTTTCTGGGACTTGGAGTACTGGCCCAAACTTGACACACCTCATTGCCTTGATCAAATGAATATCACTGGAAATGGTGGCGAAGAAGAGGCCGAAAATGGCGACGGAGAAGACATGGGCATGCCGCAGCCTTCTTCGCTACTAAGTTCAATCATGCGGGACCCTCATGTTCGATACCTACTTCGCAAGAGGACGTGAGGCGATAGAGATGCTTCTAGAGACGAGGCCAAGCTGGAGCAAGTGGAGGTAGATTCGAACACTCGATTGTATGATGGTTGCCATCCCGGGGTGATCCGCTCGAGTTTCACGCTCGAACTTCTAAAGACGAAAGCTAAAAATAAATGGACCAACCTCGATGAGCTTCTCAAGTACCTAATGAAGGTTCTTCCCGCGGGGAACCTGTGTCCTACTAGTGTGGATGAGGCCAAGAAAATCGTGTGCCCTCTTGATCTGCCGCACATTACGTAGCATGCATGCATCAACGATTGTGTCATCTATCGGAAGGAGCACGCGGAAAAAACCAGCTGTCCGGTGGACAATGCTTCTTGATACAAGAAGGCCGGAAAGAAATCTCCCCAGAAAGTTGTATGGTACTTACCAATCACTCCCCGTCTATAACATAATTTCGTAGATCCTAAGGAAGCAAAGCTCATGCATTATCACGCGAAGAGGAAAAAGCCCGACGATGGAAATGATCCGAAGCTGAGACACCTCGCGGATGCAAGCCAGTGGAGAGCGTTCAACGCCGAATATCAGTATTTCGCAGGTGATGCAAGGAACATCGTGCTTGGCGAGAGTACCGATGGCATGAACCCGTTTGGCCACCAGAGCACCAACAATAGCACATGACCCGTGTTTTTATGGATGTACAACCTCCCCCTGGTTGTGCATGAAGTCAAAGTACATACACATGAGCATGCTGATTCAAGGGCCGAAGCAACCTGGAAATAATATTAATCTATTTCTGGGGCTACTTCAAGAGGAGTTAGACACGTTATTGAAAACACAAGCCAAGACATGGGACGCCAGCAAAGGCGAGTATTTCTATATGAGAGTCGCACTGATGACGACGGTGCACGACTATCTCGGTTACAGATATGTTGCAGGCCAGGTCTAACATGGATATTGTGGATGCACACGGTGCATGGATGATACAATGTCTCGGCAACTAATGAAAGATGGCGGGTCTGGGAAAATCATGTAGATGGGGCATCGAAGATGGCTCGCGAAGCACGAGCCATGGAGAAACCGTGGAGATCTATTCAATGGTGAGGTTGAGCATTGAGGACCTCCACGTAAGTGGAGCGATGATGTAATCGATGAGCTGTTGAAAAAAGAGAACAGTGCCCCGCGCCGTGAAAGATGAAAAAGGCGCCAGAGCTGCTGCTGAAGGTATGGAAAACGAGGTCTGATTTCTGGGACTTGGAGTACTGGCCCAAACTCGGCACGCCTCATTGCCTTGTTCAAATGCATATCACAAAGAATGTCCTTGAGAGCTTGATTGCAACATTGATGAACATGATGGCTAAGACCAAGGATGGTCCGAAGGCAAGAATAGACTTGGAAGATTTGAATATTATTTAGGTCAGAACTCCACATGTCGCCCCGTAAAAAGTCAGAGGAGACGGAGGCGCGGGACAAGTGCAAAAAAGTGAACAAGAACGAAGAGAATTATTGCCCCCTTCTTGCTTTACCTTAAGTCCGAAGGAGATCGATCAATTTTTCATGTGCCTTACCAAAATCAAAGTTAGTTCCGGTTACTGTGGGAATATAAGTAGATTTCTAGACACGAAGAAGAAAAGGTTCAGCGGGATGATGTCTCATGACTGTCATGTGATGATGACACATATACTCCCTATTGCCTTAGAGGGATAATGGACAAGCACGTCCGTGACACGCTTATCGGTCTCTGCAACTTTCTCGACGTTATCTGTCGAAAGTCGATCTGTGTGAAGCAGCTCCGAAGGCTACATGAAGAGATCTTTGTGATACTAAATGAGCTTGAGATGTACTTCCCGCCCGCATTCTTTGACGTCATGGTGCATCTGTGTGTCCACACTGTGGACGACATCATAGACCTGGGGCCGACATTCATGCACAACATGATGCCCTTCGAGAGGATGAATGGGGTCATCAAAGGATTCGTTCGTAACATGTCCTGTCCGGATAGAAGCATCATCCAGGGCTCTCTGAAACGAAAACGTTGGCGCTGAGAAACCATAATTTATATATATGTATTTATTTTGTGTATGCACTTAATCGTTATCGGTCTAATGATGTGTAATATATATCGTCGCCTGAGTTATATACATTGTATCCGACCCAATCCCCTTCTTCCCGGCTTGGTCATCTTCTGGAAATGAAAAGAAAAAGATAAATGAGCAAGGAAGAAAGAAGAAAATGGAAGGATTGGAAAAGAAAATGAAGGGATTAGAAAATAAAATAAAAAGGAGAATGTAAATAAGAGAAATAAAATGAAAGGAAAGAGCAAAAGGAGAAAATGAAATGAAAAATCATAGGAATAGCAGTAGCGCGGTTCCGCGCCCACGCTATAGCTAACTTAGCGGTAGCGCGGGGTAAGCAAACCTGCACTACGGCTAAGTTAGCTATAGGTCGGGCCCGGAACCGTGCTACTGCTAATTTTGATTTAACCAGCGCGGGGGCTCCCTTCCTCCTCATTTCTCCCCCAATCCCACTCTTTGTCCCTCTGTCGCCACCGGAGCCCCTGCCGTCGAGCGCCGCCGGAGCCCCTGCCCTCACCTCCGAAGCCCCTTCCTCCTTGCCGCCGGATCCCCTGCCTCGTCCCCGCCTCGCCTCGGGTGTGTTAGCCTCGTCGCCGCCTCACCACCGTCTCCCCCGACCTCCACCTCCCCGCTGTAAGCCCCTCCTCTCCCCTCCCCTCTGCGCTCTCTCTGCTCTCTGCTCTCTCTCTCTGCCATATGTATGGACCTAGGTTAATTAGTTCTAGATTAGTTCCATTACGGTAGGTTAATTAGTGCTAGATTAGTGCCATGTATACTCTAGGGTTAGTGCTAGATTATGAAACATAGGTGCCATTTGAACCCTATGTTAGTGTTATGAACCCTAGTAAAAAATGTTGCTATTTATTTTTTAGTTAAAACAAAATTGTTCCTATTTAAAAAGAATTAATTAAAGCAATTGTGCTAGATTATGAACCCTATCAAGTTAAAATAGAATTAGTGCTAAGTTAGTGCTAGATTATGAACCCTAGCTAGTTAAAAAGGAATTAGTGCAAGGTTAGTGCTACATTACGAACCATAGTTAAAACAAAATTGTTGCTATTTAAAAAAATTAGTTAAAGCATTTGTTGTTTTATAAAAAAAGTAGAATTGTTGCTATTAAAAAAACTTAGTTCAATCAATTGTTGCTATTTAGATTCTGTAGTCCATAAGATCGTGTGCTGAAGTTCCTTGTTTGCATCAACATGATCATGCTCCGATGATGTCGTGTGTATTTTGATGATCATGCACAAGATCATATCATGACGTGGATGATCATGTAGCCAAGTGTTGTCTTGGCTTATATTGTTTGCAGGGAAAATGATCCGAGTGGCCTACGTTTTCCCGGAAAGTTGATTCATTTCCGTTCTGGCGAATTTCAGGCACTAGATATGTCCACTTTGTAATCAAGGTCATGCCGAAATTTCCCGTGAATTTCGGCATGACTTGTGCTAGAAAGTAGGCATATCGAGTGCCCGGGATTTGCCGCGACGGGAATGAAACAACATTCCGGCAAACTATAGACCTTTTTAATGTCATTATTCATTTTGTTATAGTTTAAGAATGAAACGAGCAGACTTAATCGTAGGAAACATGTCGAACAACAAAGAAACCGGGGCTTCTGACCACGCTGCCGATGACGTACAATATGACCGTGAACATGACGTCCTCGACTTTTTGCCTAGTCAGCACACACAAGGTTTGCAGGGCGTCCTCGATGATGGTACTAATGTCGACATCGACACCGATGGCACCGACACCGTTGGCGGCACCGAGACTGGCGCGGAAGGTACCGACACGGAAGGTACCAGCATCGAAGCCGCTAACAAAAGGAAGAAGCAGAAGAAGCAGAGGACACAACTCCCTAACAAACTCGGCATCAAAAGACTGCTGGTCACAGAGATGCACCGCGGAAAATTTGAGCCAATAGCACCAGATGAAGCTGGCAAGTGCTACGGCAACCAAGACAGATGTATCCTATGGGAAAGCGTGAGCATCAACGACATTGACTTAAGGAGTAAACAAGATATGGAGGACTTGCTCCTAACGAAGCTTCAAAAGAGATTCCAGTTCCCCAGCCGGAATGACAGCATAGAACACCCGTCGGATGATCCTGCCATGAAAAAGATTAACAACCATGTGATGGGCATGTTCAGCAACAATTTGGCCTCCTGGAAATGGAGGGTGAAATGAGCTATTGAGGCTGAAGAACCCCTGACCAAGATTTTGGCGGACATCCGACACTTACGAAAGAGGAGTTTGAAAAGTTCAAGAACACTTCTGCTATCAAGGCAGCCAAGCTTAAGTCCGATAAATACAAGGAGCTTCAGCAAAGGAACACGGGGAACCAATGCTTCGGAATCCGTGGCTACCTTGGCAAAAGGACCATATGGGATAAGGAGGACGCAGAACATGAAGCCACGGGAATCACAGATCCCTTTGCGAAGTTCACCGACCTGTTGGGGTGTGACTTCAACAGGGCCCAGTACAAGTGGGACAAGGAAAACAAGGTTTGGTACACGGACCCTGTCGCGGTTTTGTCACAGCAGATGTCCTCATGAAAGGACTTAAGCATGAGGCCATCACAACAGTGACTAACTTGTCGGGGTTGAGTGGGATGAGAGACACGGGATTACCCAGGTTCGGCCCCTCACGATGGAGGTAGAAGCCTACATCCTTCTTTATGTTGTATTGCTTGAGTATCAATTACAAAGGAGCGGATTTTCTTGACCTAGCTATCGATTGATTGTAACCTGTCTATTCTACGCCGGAGACTCGCCTTTATATACAGGTCGAGGCCGCCGACTTACAAGAGTCCGGGTCGGTCATGTTTCGTAACCGATCCTAGCTCTAAGTCACCTTGCCTTTGGCAGCAAGTCGGCATTGGGCGGGTTACACTTCTGGACCACGCACCGTCTTCTGACCTTGGGCTCAATTCGGCCCATCTTGTAAGTCGCCTCTTCAGTCCTGCGCCTTGATCACCTAGGCCTGTCTAAGGCCCGTCACCTTGAGTCGCCAGTGGCCTAACCCGGCCCTTTTAGAGCGGGTTATATCACGGGGTTATACCCCAACATTAGGCCCCAAATTGATTTGAACTTGTTCATGCCAATCTTCAACCTCTCCGTCTCACGAGTCTCCTTTTTATTACTTTTAATCTCAGTCTTGAATATCTTCATAACCCGCCATGAGGAAAGATGACGCCACCTCTGCAATTTCAGGAAAACCTCCATGATGTCATCACGAATCTTGGTATAAATCTATCATTCCAGAAATCAAGGCGCCCTTTTGTTGTAGAATTTATCATGCCTCCTCGATTTTTGCACCGGTCATTTACTGTTCCCCTTTTCCCTTGTAAATGGGCAGGAGGGCCCCTTTTCTTACCTTTTACCTAGCCCTCTCCACTTCTTCCTCGCGAATCCCTATGCAATAGGAGCTCCGCCGCACCTGACGAACCGCACCAGCCTTCTTTAGTTGGAGCTGCAACTCCACCCTGTCGCCATCGAGACGCAGCGGCACACCTCCACCGTTCTGCATCATCGCCAGGTACCACCTTCCTTCTCTCTTAGATCTACATTAGTTCATCTGAGTTCATGGAGTTTATCGGTGTTCATCTCTTTCTTAGTTCATCATACCTTGAAATAGATCTTGTTGTTTGATCCAAAGCATCATAAAAATATTGCAGTAGCAGTTTTGACATCTCATATATTGGACAACTTGTACTCTCTATAGAATCAATGGGCAGCCTTCTAGCTCTTCCATCACCACCCTTTAGGTTTAGCAATTATTTTTCTTTTCTGAAGTGCCCGTAGATCCATAAATACAGCTGATTGATTATGAAACCTGTTTATTCCACACTTAGCAGAATTCTCCGCAATCCCCAATTTTTAGACAACTCGCCTTGCATCTTGGGCGGCTTATGAACATAACTGTAATTCATCAATATGTCAGCAGTTATTCATTTTACTTGACTCGCCATCACTTAGGGCGGCTTATATTCATGCTCATCAAATAACCTGCCATATTCTGGTTCTGTAGCTTCCATCATCTTTTAGGCGACTCAATATGACAAAAACCACCCTCTGCAACTGGGGTCCCTCCCTAGTTACTGACATAATCCTAAAGATTTTGTGGATCAAGGTCTCTTGGTGACTCAGGAATGGTTGGCGTGTCAGCCATGGAGAGAATGTCCCCAATCCTGGTGAAGGAGAAGTGATTGTCTTTACTGATCATATCCTCAGAGGCTTCACACCACCCGGGTCAAAATTCTTTTGAGACATCTTGCACTATTTCGGCCTTCACCCACAAGATATAGGCCCCAATTCAGTAACGAATATTAGCCACTTTCAAATATTTTGTGAAGCTTATCTGCAAGTAGAGCCTACTGTTGCTCTCTTCAAGGATTTTTTATATAAATCACCAAACTGAGTGCACATGTGGTCCGACTCAAGAATTAGGCGGAGTCACAATCCAGAGACGCAGAGACGGTTGCTTTCCTGCATCCACTTTACTAAGCCACCCCAAAGGATGGGTAAAAACTTGGTTCTATCGAAAGAATACTGCCCCAGCCAATGAAAACCCTCTGCCGGGATATAGGGCTGATCGCCTCCCTATCAACTTTGACCCGCCAAGCAAAATCCTTCCAGATGAACATACTGAGGCACTCCAATACTATTCCAAAGTGCCAGCTTTGCTAGCTAATGGACTAACTGGAGCTGACTTAGCCCGCTGCTGGGTCTCATGGAAAATTCTTCCTTTAAGCTGCCGGCCCCGCTTAATGCATGAATACTCTGGCGAGTCAGATGGTCCTCAAGGAAAATTTTACTGCTGAGGAAAATTTTCAAGTTGTGAACACTTTACTTGGGGAGTCTCAAGAGAGTCTCAAGGAAGATAAAAACTGCTGTGGCCAAGACTAGGACTGGCCCAAAGTTTAAGAAGAACAAGCCAGCTGCCATAGCTGAACCGGCTACCGTGGGCGGGTCAACCGACGCCGACAATAAATCAGAGGTAGAACTTGCTTCTCTTGGCCAAATCTTTGTTGAATTAGCTGACGCCTCTTGTTCTCAGGATGAGGTTGCCACAAGCCTGGCTGACGACCCTGAGGTAATTCCTATCTCTTCCAGCTCAAACTCTGCACCTCCAGATAGGATACGGCGGGTTGTCCGGAAAGTAAAATTTTCACACCCAGATGCTCACTTAGATCCACACTTTGTTTTAAAGAAAACTCAGCATGACCTAAGACGCCAGACTCGAAGTGGCGGCTGAGGCGATTTAGTAGCCGAGTTAAGTCATGAACCCTCTGCCCGTAAGCGTCCTGCTGAGGTGCCACACAGTCCAACTTCTTCTTTACCCAAAGCTGGTCTTATAAGAAATCCTCTTCACCCTTCTGTATCCAATTACCAGGAGTCGCCACTGTCTTCAGGCGGCTCGTCTCAAACCCAACTGCCTGCTTTCATTGTAAACCAAGGGTAAGCCCTTGCATTTACTTATAGCTTTAAAAATTATTATTATATATATCTTAATAATCCAATGTGATCACACGGTTAAAGCCAAGGAGAAGAAAATAAAGGTTGGCAATTCTTCCAAGGCACCCCAAATCCCTGAGTCGGAGGAAAAGGTACTGGTGACCCCAGAAGTCAACATCGAACAACCTGAAAAACATCATAACAGCAAGATGACCTGCCTCCACAAGCTGATGCAACGGCCACTGAGGCCATGGATATTGAAGCTAACCTGTCGGATAATCGTGACCCACCAATTCCTATTCCCTCTTCAACTCCTATCAAGCCTATTGAAAAAATTCCTTCTGAGAAAAACAAAGATGACATTTCTATCATTGGGACGGGTCATTCAACCCCCAAGACCTCCACCGTGCTGGCTAAGCACTCATCCAAAGAGGAGCCACTCTTGCTGAAAAAGAGCGACACAAAGCTTGGTCTGCCAAACTGTGAGGCACTTTTTTCGATAAAGGGTGGATTTTATTGACTCAGAATGAAGCATCAAGAAGATACAAATACAATGAGCGCACACCCGGCCTCTGCATAGCTAAGATGCACACAGCCGACACCAACGCACACACACATAAACACGCCGACAAGTAGCAAAGTCAATAAGACCAAAGCTATGCCTAAGCGAGGAAAAAAGAAAAGAATTCCAAACCGATCAAGACAGCGATCGACAAACTACAACAATGACCTTATCCACACCAACATCTTTGAGGTATGCCTAAACTGTGAGGCACTTAGCGTTGGAGAAGTATAATCAGGATACTTAAGCCGCCTGAATACAAGCCGGGACATGGAAACCAGCTTGGTACAGATAATGAAGCAGAAGTATGAGGTATGTTTAACTTTTCTCATGTTATATCCCTGTATGTAGCCCCCAAGTCTTGACCATAAGAAAATCTTGAATGTGGTGAAGACTTGAAAAAGGAGTTCTGTAAGTTCCCAATTGTAACCCCAAGGGGCGGGTCATCATGTAGATGATAAGCCGGCTCTTTCAATCTTGCTAGAAAAGAAACATCATGTAGCCCGCAAAGGTCGGCTTGGCTTTTTAAGATGAGCCGGGTCTTTCCACACAACCACTTAGAAGAAAATCGCCTGTACCCCCCAAGGGCCAACTTAGCTTTATAAGGCAAGCTGGGTCTTCAATATAATTTGAAACAAAACAACGTACATTAGCCCCCAAGTGCCAAGGATATTTCTTGCAATGTGCTTGGGACATAAATAAGTGTAGCCGAATATTTGTGTCAAAGGCCGTCTTAATCAAACCAACACACTTTAGTGTTTTCTTTAAATGATAATCCTTTGTTTAATTTTGCAGGAAGCATTAAGCCTAGGCGAGTCAAATTTGGCCGACTTGAGAAAAAAACTTGTAATCTGAACAAGTATAACGCGCCAAAGCTGAATTAAGCTTGAAGTCTTCTTTGGAGGACATAGAAAAAATGAAGGTCAAATTTGATGCTGACAAGTATGCATTAGAAACAGAAAAGGCCGCCTTATTGAAGCGTGCCGAGGATGTTGAAAACCAACTTAAGCCGGTGGCTGCAGAGTTGTCCGGCCTAAAGCATCATGTCTCTCAAATGGCCGTCGCCATCTTTGGTAAGATTTGTAAGTAATTGAAATGATTCACCTAGCAACTTGAAGAAATATGATTCTAACTCTTTCGACGACTCTTGTTTTGAATGCAAACTAGGTGCCAGAAGTGCCAACCTTGGGCAAAGTGTAGTGACCAAGCTAAAAGCCATATACTGTTTAACAGAGAAGTTATAGGCTAGCACCCTTCCGATGCTTGTAGCTTTATCAAGTGGCAAGAAGCCGCCTTCACTCATGAAGATTGTGCTAGATCAATTATCAACTGTCTCGAAGCAAATCGAGGAACTAAAACTGTTAGCCGCCCGTTTAGGAGCCATTACTACACTAAGGCGGGCAAAAGCTTGCCAATCGGAGCTGGAGCCAACAGAGATGGCTGGCGGGTGTCCAGAATATAATGATGATGGGTCTGTCTTCCATGAAGAAGATTTTGCTAGATGTGTCAAAGAGATGCGGCCTTTGGCATGTCAATTTGCACAAGAGCTGGATCTATTGAAGTATCAGCCGGCTTACGAAAACAACAACACTCGTATCAAGCCGCCCTCCTTCAACGTTGTGGATTTAAACCCTCAAAGGCGTAAGCATATTTTTGCCTATGACATTGACCCTTCTCTTATCATGAATGATGAAGCAACCTTTGAAGAGTTAACTGGTATCGACTAGACGTCGGACAATCTTCTGATTGCAAGCGACGAAGAGCTGGCACAGGATAACCCGGAAGTCTCAACTGCAAGACTCCACGATGACGTTAATCCGGCCGATCATAACCTGGGCGGCTGTGAGGCCGGTTCAAAGGAGTGATTTAACTCCTTTCAGACTTTATGAGAAAACTTTTGGGCTTATCTTGTAGCCTTGTAATAGCCGTAGCTGAAAACAATTGATTGTCTTGCCATGCCATCATGCATGTTTTTTTGAACTGTTGATCAAACATCTGGGTGATCAAGCTTCTTTGTATGCCTGATCAAATTATATATGCTGCTTTGCTTTACCCCGTCTTTGAATTTGGGTGCTAACTTGATATTTTGTCATATAAACTGGAAGTAATTAATACTTATACTGGCGACTTAAAGTCAAATACCAGGGCGGGTAAGTAACCCAATGACTCATGGTCATGAAAATACTCAAGGGTAACGCCTGGTGGCTTATAGCCATAATAAGCTCAATTGTGAGCAATGCTTAACCTGATCCTTTGTTGATCCGGGGGCTTATAGCCTGCATAAAATTCCTGTAAAAACAGAAACAGAAAAACTAGACATAGTGTCTCAATATGAGTCGGCTTCTAAGGCACGACCAAAAAAACATGCCTTATGAGGCTGAAATTTTGCTTTCATGAAGCGTGGCATAAAAGCCTTGGTTTGTACTCGCTATCAGTATGCTGGCCCTCACATGACTTAACCATTTTTTAAACCTTAACAAGTTCAGGGTCCTATAGATTGACTTGTCAAGAGTACGGCGGGTCATCTTGTTCGGAGTAGCATCAAGCATACATGCAGGTTTAACCAATAATGCACTACTAGGAAAAACCTTATACACAGAATCTTAGCAGCAGCGTGGTTTAAAAACAAACGCTACTGCTAATTAGCAGTAGCGAGCTCCTGGAAACCGCGCTACTAACATCCCGGTAGTAGTAGGGCCCTAGGTGAAACAAACGCTACTACTATAATTGCCACGGCATTGCCTCCAGGCTGGATATAGTAGTAGCGCCCTTCTCCTGGACGCGCTACTCCTAAAGTACTCAGTAGCAGCGTTTTTCTTCAAAACTCGCTGCTGCTAAGTATCACCGCAACTAATTAAGTTTAGTCCCATACCGCTAAGCGAACAAGGTGTTTACCACCTTAAATATGTTACTTCTCAAACTATCTCGAGCACTTGGTGTTCATTGAACTATATGTGTAGGATTTGTGGCTGCAATATGAATCTTTGCGTGTGCCTATACAGGTACGGTGAAGATTCATGTTGACTATTTAGATTCTACACAAAAGATCAATGATGACCAATGTATATTTTTGATGTTTTTACATGCTTAGACTTATAGCGTTTTTTCCAGGACAAAGCGCTACTGATATTGGGATGAACAAAAGAAATAACTGCTTCCTTTAGCAGTAGCGTTTTCCTCTAAAACACGCTATAGCTAAATTAGCTATAGCGCGTTTCCTTAAGAGCCCCACTGCTAGTTCGACTTAACCACCCGCGGGCTCAAAATTTTGCTAAGTCCTCCTTTCCCTCTGTTTCCCTACTCCTCTGTCGCCGCCGCCCGAGCCCGAGCCTGCCCTCACCGCCGCCGCCCGAGGCCACCCTCAACCTCACCAACGCCGCCCGCCGCCGCTCTCGACCTCACCGTCGCCGCCCTTGACCTCACCGCCGTAGCCCAAGCCCGCCCAGGACCGCAGCCTCCCGATCCTGAGCCCGCCCTCGCCGCCCCTACCTCCGTCGCCGAGCACCTCCCCGCCACCATCTCTCCCCTCTCTGTAAGCTCCCTCCCCCACCCCCTCTCTCTCTGCTTAGTTAGTAGATGTTTTTTAGTAGTAGTAGATGTTAATTTAGGGTTCATATATAATGATTTTTAGTAGTAGTAGATGTTAATTAGTAGTAGTGATGGTACTAGTTAACTAGGGCAGTATGGTTAATAGTAGATGTTTTTTACTATTGTATAATGTAGTTTTTTTTACTGTTTTTAGTAAGTATTTAAAATAATAAGTAAGTAAATTAATAAACTACTTGAACTAGTTTAGTTTTAGTTGAACTAGTTTAGTAAGTAAATTAATAAACTAGTTGAACTAGTTGAATTAATAGAACTAATGTATTTTTAGTAAGAAAATTAATATAACTAGTTGAACTACTTTATTTTTAGAAAGAACTAGTTTTTTTTTCTATTTATAGTAAGTTTATATTTAGTAAGAACTAGTTGATTAATAGAACTAGTTGAACATGTCATATTTGTTGTTATTTTTCAGTTTAAGCAATTATTCGGGATGTATTAGTGATAACTTATAGGGTTTTTGTTTTTGCAGAAATCAAGGAGCCCCTCCATCATCCCCGCCGTCGTCCCCGTCACCGACCCCCTCCGACCTCGAGGTGAGACCAGCCAAATCTCCATGTCAATATGAGTCCTATAAGATATGATGTAGATAAAACATGTATATCTTGTGTTGCTCAAACGGGATATGTGGTTGCCCAAGTGGCCGGTCATGTTCAGGTTACACCTCTGAGTGGCCTATGTTTTGCCGGAGTGTTGATTAATTTCCGTTCCGGCAAATTTCAGGCGCTCGATATGTCCTTTTTTAGCAAAGGTCATGCCGGATGTTTCCGTGAATTCTGGCATGACTTGTGCTAGAATATGTAGGAAATATCGAGTGGCCTGGATTTTCTCGAAAAATAATTAAACGACATTTCGACAGACCGATAGTCAACCCGTGATGAATAATAATGATCTCATTTAGGTTTTTTAGTACATATATTTAATTTTACAAGTTGAATTATGAACGTAGGAAATGTCGTACTCGGACGACGAAAGTCTCATGGGGGAGTGCAGCTGGTACCACAACGATCGAGATCTGTGCGACAGGCCTCACCTGGACGAAGATCGGCGCTTCAGCATTAAGCTCGAGGAGACCTTCGATGTTGAAACGGTACGCAAAGACGACAAGTGTTTTTTCGTAATTAAGGACGACTTCAACTATTTCAACGTCTAATTTTCATCTTTTTCAATTCGACTAGCTTATCCCATGCCATGCAAGACGCTATGTCTTGGAGAGGATGGGTTTTGAAGACCATGAAAATTTTGAAACAAAGAAAATACACCTAAGGACCCATCATGATATGGATTTTCAAGTAAATCTGTACAATTCTCAGAGCGTAACCCATTTTGGTTGCCAAAATTGGGAAGCACTTTGCAAAATGTATGGTTTTTATGAGGATATGATTGTCACCATGGATCTTGGTGATCCTGACATCGAGCAAGACAATATGGACATTTGGGTCCTTGTTGATATGCTTCCGATTCTTCCGCTATGTGAGTTTCTCAAACATAGTTATTAACTAATTTATATTGTTTATTTCAAAATAGTTGACAGCTTATTTCCATTGACAGCTTATTTTCATTCTTCAAAGAATGTGCGGAAGATGGTAGAAAAAACCCACTACACCGATGGCTCCGAATTAAATTATAAGGAGAAAAATCATCTGATCGCATTTTGTACTGATCTTGAGAATTACAATACCTATTATCGAACTCCTCCAAATTATGGTCAATACATGCCACTAGTGCACGTGTTGAACCACGATAACTTCTATGGAGATACCCTGGTAAGATTTTTTGCTATTACGACATCCGTGCATCTTTTGCATACTTCTAAAACTAGTACATCATTGCTAACTACGAAGTTCTTACTATGTTTTTCAACAGAAAATCCCGATGGATTGTGTGCCTCATCTGGTGTATCAGAATGGTCGCCTTGATGTTCTGAACATACAGCCGGGTCATCCTACGGATCTCACTTGTGCATATCGGATTTCTAAAACCGGTGAACACATGCTAATCAAAGAATGGAAAAAAATGTTTGGACAGTCGTAAGGAGGTTCTTGGAAGCAACATTAAGCGAAAGGCAAGAATTGGAGACAGGATAATCTCCATTCTCCATAATGGAGAGAAAGGGGCTATCTTGTTTTTTGCTATTTTACCTTAGAGAATATAGTAGGTCCTAAGAGAATGTAGTAAGTCCTATGAGGTACAATATGTTTATTATGTGGTACAATGTGTTAGAGTTGATGATGAGGAGTAGTTGTGATTATGAGTAGTGACCAACTTGCTATGTGATGTCTCATTGATGAAAACGATGATCATGAGGAAGTTTTATATGACAATGATGTATTATGATGATAAGTTGTTAAAGATATGATGATGATGATTTTTATTATATTATTGGGTGAAAGAACCGCGGATTAGTTTCAAGTCTATGTCCATCCACTTGAAACTAGTCCACGGTTCTTTCACCCTGTGATGTAATAACTCATTATGATGTAAAAACAATCTCTAAATTACTGCTGTATGAAAAATTGTATAAAGGTGTATGAATACAACATGAAATAAAAGTGAAATACGGAATAATAGTAGTAGCACGGGCTGAGAGAAGCGCTAATAGTAATTACCAGTAGCACTCTTTAGTGAAAGCGCTACTACTAAGTCGATATAGCAGTAGCGTGGGTTGACAGACGCTACTGCTAACCTTTAGCTGTAGCGCCTTACTAGTAGCGCCGTACCCAGCGCTACTGATAAGCATTATTCCCGCGCTACTGCTAGGGTTTTCCCTAGTAGTGATGCGGCATTGCGCCGGGTCACAAGGGTTTGGAAACTAAACTCATTGAGTTGGAAGCTCCCCGGTGCCCTTATGATCAATTAATAAAAGCTCATGCACAGTAAATATGAGATGAAACGACAGAGGCCCCGAATCTTCTGGGGATGCCGGTTTTATTAGGTTGATCATAAAATATATGTACATAGATAAAAGTATATACAATGACGAGAGCTGCTGGTTCAAGTGTAGTAAGGCCGAAGATGAGCAATATTCCAAGGCCTGCTGGTCTCCTCCTCAGAGGTACGTGACTTATTATGTTCACGTATGTCGATGAGATAATAAGATCCATTGTTGAGGTTTTTGCAGACCACAAAGGGTCCGTCCCAAGGCGGCGATAACTTATGCATCCCTGTCTGATCTTGAATCAAATGGAGCACTAAGTCACCCTCCTAGAATGTCTGACTTCGAACCTCGCGGCTATAATAGCGACGCACGTCTTGTTGGTAAATCACCGAGCGAACCGCCACCAGATCACATTCTTCTATCAAAGCATCAAGGGCATCTTGACGCGCCTTCTCATTGTCTGCTTCAATGTAAGCCGCCACCTTGGTCTAGTCATGACGAATATCACTTGGAAGAACCGCCTCGGTGCCATAAACCATGAAGAAGGGCGTGTAACCTGTTGACCTATTGGGGGTAGTCCTGATGCTCCAAAGAACTGCAGGAAGCTCTTCAACCCAACAACCTGGAGTTCACTCCAGAGGCACCATGAGCCGAGGTATGATCCCCTTTAATATCTCCTGGTTAGCACGCTCAGCCTACCCATTGGACTGTGGGTGAGCTAATGATGACACATCAAGCCGGATATGCTCTCTCTGGAAAAATTCTTTCATAGCACCCTTGGATAAATTTGTCCTGTTATCCGTGATAATACTATGAGGATAACCAAAGCGAAAGATCAGCTTTTTCACAAACTGAACTGCAGTCGCCGCCTCACAATTGCTACCAGGCTCAACTTCAACCCACTTGGTAAATTTATCAACTGCAACAAGCAAGTGTGTTTTCTTGTCCTTAGACTGCTTAAAGGGCCCGACCATATCAACCTCCAGACCACAAACGGCCAAGTTATTGGGATCATCCTCAGTTCCTGAGCTGACACGTGAGCCTGTCTTCCAAATTTCTGACAACCATCACACTTGCGCACCAGGTCCTCAGCATCTGCATGAGCTGTCAACCAGAAGAATCCATGCCTGAAGGCTTTAGCCACTAGAGACCTTGATGCGGCGTGATGACCACAATCCCCAGTATGAATGCCATGAAGAATCTCATGGCCTTCATCAGGGGAAACACAGCGTTGAAACACGCCCGTGATGCTGCACCTGTGTAACTTGCCATTGATGATCGGCATGGACTTAGAACGCCTGATGATCTGTCATGCCAACAACTCATCTTCTGGTAACTCGCCTTTGGTTAGGTACTCCAAATAAGGCAGATCCCAATCTGGAATAGCACGTAGAGCCTCCACCAGCTGCCCCTCCGGGTCAGGAACAACAAGATCCTCCTCTAAAGGGAATTTGACAGAAGGATTGTATAACACATCAAGGAACACATTGGGGGGAACCGGCTTACCCTAAGACCCAAGCCGAGACAGTGCATTTGCTGCCTCGTTTTTGCGCCGGTCTATGTGATCCACTTGGTACCCCTTAAACTGACCAACAATATTATCCACTGCCTGACTATAAGCCGCCATAAGCAGGTCTTTAGAATTCCAATTTCCTGAAACTTGCTGTGCCACCAAGTCTGGGTCGCCCAGACACCTGACCCGGCTCAAGTTCATCTCCTTAGCCATTCGGAGCCCATGGAGCAAAGCTTCATACTCAGTTGCATTGTTAGTACAAGGGAACATGAGCCTTAAGACATAGAAAAATTTATCGCCTCTTGGGGATTCCAAAATAACTCCAGCCCCCAAGCCTTCCAACTGTCTAGACCCATCAAAGTGTATAGTCCAATATGTGTTATCCAGCTTCTCCTCAGGTGCTTGTAGCTCTGTCCAATCATTGATGAAATCCACTAGAGCCTGCGATTTGATGGCCGCTCGAGGCAAATACTTAAGATGGTGTGGCCCAAGCTCAATCGCCCATTTAGCAACTCGGACAGTGGCCTATCTGTTTTGTATGATGTCTCCCAAAGGGGCTAAAATGACCACTTTGATTGGGTGTCCAAGGAAATAATGCTTCAACTTGCGACTCGACATGAACACTCCAAATACAAGCTTCTGCCAATGTGGATATCTTTGTTTAGATTCTGTTAAGAATTCACTGACATAATAAATCGGTCGTTGTACTGGGTATTCTTTCCTACCTCCTTGTGCTCCACAACAACTGCCATGCTGACGGCTTTATTATTAGCCGCCACGTACAGGAGCATAGGCTCTTTGTCAATCGGAGCAGCCAAGATGGGCGGCTCAGCTAACTGCTTTTTAAGTGCTTCAAATGCCTCGTTAGTAGCATCACTCTAGACAAAATGATCGGTCTTTTTCATCATCTGATACAATGGAATCGCTTTCTCACCCAGGCGGCTTATGAACCGGCTCAGGGCAGCAATACGACCCGCCAGGCGTTGAACATCATTGACACAGGCCGGCTTAGACAGAGAAGAGATAGCCTTGATTTTCTCCGGGTTAGCCTCAATGCCCCCATTCTGAAACCAGAAACCCTAGCAATTTGCCTGCAGGTACACCCAAAACACACATGGCCGGGTTAAGCATCATCTTGTAGACCCGGAGGCTGTCAAAGGTTTCCTTCAAGTCAGCAAGCAAGGTCTCTTTCTGCCTTGACCTAACCACAATTATCCACATAAACATGAACATTGCACCCAATATGACCATGAAAACAATTTTTAACACAGCGTTGGTAAGTCACCTGGGCACTCTTGAACCCAAAAGGCATAGAAACATAGCAGAAATCCCCAAAAGTGTGATGAAAGTTGTCTTCTCTTGGTCTTTGACTGCCATCTTGACCTGATGATAACCAGAATAAGCATCCAGGAAACATAAACTCTCACAACCCACCGTTGCATCAATGATCTGGTCAATACGGGGGATAGCAAATGGGTCAGCTGGACATGCCTTGTTGAGGTCCATGTAATCAACACACATGCACCATGTGCCGTTTTTCTTAAGTACTAGCACAAGTTTAGCCAACCACTGATACGTCTCCGTCGTATCTATAATTTTTTATTGTTCCATGCAAATATTATTCAACTTTCATATACTTTTAACTTTTTATACTATTTTTGGGACTAACATATTGATCCAGTGCCCAGTGCCAGTTCCTGTTTGTTGCATGTTTTATGTTTCACAGAATATCCATATCAAACGGAATCCAAACGGGATAAAAACGGACGGAGCTTATTTTTGGAATATTTGGAAAATTCCGGAAGAAAAATCCACGCGAGACGGTGCCCGAGGTGGCCATGAGGCAGGGGGGCGCCCCTGCCCCCCTGGGCGCGCCCCTGACGCTCGTGGGCCACCCGTAAGGCGGTTGATGCCCTTCTTCGGCCGCAAGAAAGCTAATTTTCGGTAAAAAATCACGGCGAAGGTTTCAGTCCAATCAAAGTTATGGATCTCCATATATATACAAAACGGTGAAAGGGCAACAGAGGAGAGCGCAGAAACAGAGAGAGACAGAGAGACAGATCCAATCTCGGAGGGGCTCTCGCCCCTCCCACGCCATGGAGGCCAAGGACGAGAGGGGAAACCCTTCTCCCATCTAGGGAGGAGGTCAAGGAAGAAGAATACGAAGGGGCCCCCTCTCCCCTTCTCTTCCGGTGGCGCCGGAACGCTACCGTGGCCATCATCAGCACCGCAATCTTCACCAACAACTTCACCGCCATCATCACCAACTCTTCCCCCCTCTATGCAGAGGTGTAACTTCTCTCTTACCCGCTGTAATCTCTACTTAAACATGGTGCTCCACGCTATATATTATTTCCCAATGATGTATGGCTATCCTATGATGTTTGAGTAGATCCATTTTGTCCTATGGGTTATTTGATGATCAAGATTGGTTTGAGTTGCATGTTTTATTATTGGTGCTGTCCTATGGTGCTCTCCATGTCGCGCAAGCATGAGGGATTCCCGCTGTAGGGTTTGCAATATGTTCATGATTTGCTTATGGTGGGTGGCGTGAGTGACGGAAGCACATACCCGAGTAAGTAGGTTGTTTGCGTACGGGATAAAGAGGACTTGATACTTTAATGCTATGGTTGGGTTTTACCTTAATGATCTTTAGTAGTTGCGGATGCTTGCTAGGGTTCCAATCATAAGTGCATATGATCCAAGTAGAGAAAGTATCTTAGCTTATGCCTCTCTCTCAAATAAAATTGCAATAATGATTACCGGTCTCACTACGGGAAACATGTAATTTGCCGTCAGGGAGAGGCTTTGCCGTCAGCTTTTCATCGGGCCAGACAGCAAAGATCAATTTTGCCGTTAGCTGTAGACGGCAAAGAAAGACTGACGGCAAAATGGACTTTGCCGTCTGCCAAAAAAATACAGACGGCAAACAGCTCACTTTGCCGTCTGCCTACAAAATAACAGACGGCA